>NW_027510500.1:0-33400 GCF_048772815.1 Callospermophilus lateralis | reverse complement strand
ATGGTTTGTTTCCTCTTGAAGCAGCCCTAACTAGAGACTGCCTAAGTACACTTTCATTGGAAAGGTGTGCCAAGCGTCCAAAAGCACTGGTTTTCTGAAATCTCGGCAAACATATTTTCACCCAATCTTGATGATTCTCTATGGTAATGATCAGTTCACTAAGCCCACTTGGCTGCCCAATATTCACTCTTCTAGGTTGAAGCGTTCGTTTCCAGTAAGAGTTTGAATTTTTAGGTTTCACTCTGTTTTCTCCTATATAGATAGATGTGTTGGGAACTCTAAATGAAACACGGTTTGTGCTAGCTCTTTGAAAATTGACAAAATAAAGTAGTTTTAGGTTCTGTCTCTATGGTTTGTTTCCTCTTCAAGCAGCCCAAACTGGAGACTGCCTAAATACACTTTCATTGGAAACGTGTGCCAAGCGTCCAAAAGTACTGGTTTTCTGAAATCTCGGCAAACATTTTTTCACCCAATCTGGATGATTCTCTGTGGTAGTGATCAGTTCACTAAGTCAACTTGGCTTCCCAATTTTCATTCTTCTAGGTTGAAGCGTTCGTTTCCAGTAAGAGTTTGAATTTTTAGGTTTCACTGTGTTTTCTCCTATATAGATAGATGTGTTTGGAACTCTAAATGAAACACGGTTTGTGCTAGCTCTTTGAAAATTGACAAAATAAAGTAGATTTAGGTTCTGTCTCTATGGTTTGTTTTCTCTTGAAGAAGCCCTAACTGGAGACTGCCTAAATACACTTTCATTGGAAACGTGTGCCAAGCGTCCAAAATTACTGGTTTTCTGAAATCTCGGCAAACATTTTTTCACCCAATCTTGATGATTCTCTGTGGTAATGATCAGTTCACTAAGTCCACTTGGCCGCCCAATTTTCACTCTTCCAGGTTGAAGCGT
Organism: Callospermophilus lateralis; assembly: GCF_048772815.1. Lineage (NCBI taxonomy): Eukaryota > Metazoa > Chordata > Mammalia > Rodentia > Sciuridae > Callospermophilus > Callospermophilus lateralis. Next base: position 32,499 of record NW_027510500.1, on the reverse strand, counting down.
TCGTTTACAGTAAGAGTTTGAATTTTATGTTTCACTCTGTTTTCTCCTATATAGATGTGTTGGGAACTCTAAATGAAACACGGTTTGTGCTAGCTCTTTGAAAATTGACAAAATAAAGTAGTTCTAAGCTCTGTCTCTAAAGTTTGTTTCCTCTTGAAGCAGCCCTAAGCAGAGACTGCCTAAAGACATTTTCATTGGAAACGTGTGCCAAGCGTCCAAAAGTACTGGTTTTCTGAAATCTCGGCAAACATTTTTCCACCCAATCTTGATGATTCTCTGTGGAATTGATCAGTTCACTACGTAAACTTGACTGCCCAATTTTCACTCTTCTAGGTTGATGCGTTCGTTTCCAGTAAGAGTTTGAATTTTTAGGTTTCACTCTGTTTTCTCCTATATAGATAGATGTGTTGGGAACTCTAAATGAAACACGGTTTGTGCTAGCTCTTTGAAAATTGACAAAATAAAATAGATTTAGGTTCTGCCTCTATGGTTTGTTTTCTCTTGAAGAAGCCCTAACTGGAGACTGCCTAAATACACTTTCATTGGAAACGTGTGCCAAGCGTCCAAAAGTACTGGTTTTCTGAAATCTCGGCAAACATTTTTTCTCCCAATCTTGATGATTCTCTGTGGTAATGATCAGTTCACTAAGTCCACTTGGCAGCCCAATTTTCACTCTTCTAGGTTGAAGCGTTCGTTTCCAGTAAGAGTTTGAATTTTTAGGTTTCATTCTGTTTTCTCCTATATAGATAGATGTGTTTGGAACTCTAAATGAAACACGGTTTGTGCTAGCTCTTTGAAAATTGACAAAATAAAGTAGATTTAGGTTCTGTCTCTATGGTTTGTTTCCTCTTGAAGCAGCTTTAACTAGAGACTGCCTAAATACACTTTCATTGGAAACGTGTGCCAAGCGTCCAAAAGTACTGGTTTTCTGAAATCTCGGCAAACATTTTTTCACCCAATCTGGATGATTCTCTGTGGTAATGATCAGTTCACTAAGTCCCCTTGGCTGCCCAATTTTCACTCTTCTAGGTTGAAGCGTTCGTTTCCAGTAAGAGTTTGAGTTTTTAGGTTTCACTGTGTTTTCTCCTATATAGATAGATGTGTTGGGAACTCTAAATGAAACACGGTTTGTGCTAGCTCTTTGAAAATTGACAAAATAAAGTAGTTTTAGGTTCTGTCTCTAAGGTTTGTTTCCTCTTGAAGCAGCCCTAAGCAGAGACTGCCTAAAGACATTTTGATTGGAAAGGTGTGCCAAGCGTCCAAAAGTACTGGTTTTCTGAAATCTCCTCAAACATTTTTCCATCCAATCTTGATGATTCTCTGTGGTAATGATCAGTTCACTACGTCCACTTGGCTGCCCAATTTTCACTCTTCTAGGTTTAAGCGTTCGTTTCCAGTAAGAGTTTGAATTTTTAGGTTTCACTGTGTTTTCTCCTATATAGATAGATGTGTTGGGAACTCTAAATGAAAAACGGTTTGTGCTAGCTCTTTGAAAATTGACAAAATAAAGTAGTTTTAGGTTCTGTCTCCATGGTTTGTTTCCTCTTGAAGCAGCCCTAACTAGAGACTGCCTAAGTACACTTTCATTGGAAAGGTGTGCCAAGCGTCCAAAAGCACTGGTTTTCTGAAATCTCGGCAAACATATTTTCACCCAATCTTGATGATTCTCTTTGGTAATGATCAGTTCACTAAGCCCACTTGGCTGCCCATTCACTCTTCTTGGTTGAAGCGTTCGTTTCCAGTAAGAGTTTTGAATTTTTAGGTTTCACTCTGTTTTCTCCTATATAGATAGATGTGTTGGGAACTCTAAATGAAACACGGTTTGTGCTAGCTCTTTGAAAATTGACAAAAATAAAGTAGTTTTAGGTTCTGTCTCTATGGTTTGTTTCCTCTTCAAGCAGCCCTAACTGGAGACTGCCTAATACACTTTCATTGGAAACGTTTGCCAAGCGTCCAAAAGTACTGGTTTTCTGAAATCTCGGCAAACATTTTTTCACCCAATCTTGATGATTCTCTGTGGTAATGATCAGTTCACTAAGTCCACTTGGCCGCCCAATTTTCACTCTTCTAGGTTGACGCGTTCGTTTCCAGTAAGAGTTTGAATTTTTAGGTTTCACTCTGTTTTCTCCTATATAGATAGATGTGTTGGGAACTCTAAATGAAACACGGTTTGTGCTAGCACTTTGAAAATTGACAAAATAAAGTAGTTTTAGGTTCTGTCTCCATGGTTTGTTTCCTCTTGAAGCAGCCCTAACTAGAGACTGCCTAAGTACACTTTCATTGGAAAGGTGTGCCAAGCGTCCAAAAGCACTGGTTTTCTGAAATCTCGGCAAACATTTTTTCACCCAATCTTGATGATTCTCTATGGTAATGATCAGTTCACTAAGATACTTGGCTGCCCAATATTCACTCTTCTAGGTTGAAGCGTTCGTTTCCAGTAAGAGTTTGAATTTTTAGGTTTCACTCTGTTTTCTCCTATATAGATAGATGTGTTGGGAACTCTAAATGAAACACGGTTTGTGCTAGCTCTTTGAAAATTGACAGAATAAAGTAGTTTTTAGGTTCTGTCTCTATGGTTTGTTTCCTCTTCAAGCAGACCTAACTGGAGACTGCCTAAATACACTTTCATTGGAAACGTGTGCCAAGCGTCCAAAAGTACTGGTTTTCTGAAATCTCGGCAAACATTTTTTCACCCAATCTGGATGATTTCTCTGTGGTAGTGATCAGTTCACTAAGTCAACTTGGCTTCCCAATTTTCACTCTTCTAGGTTGAAGCGTTCGTTTCCAGTAAGAGTTTGAATTTTTAGGTTTCACTGTGTTTTCTCCTATATAGATAGATGTGTTTGGAACTCTAAATGAAACACGGTTTGTGCTAGCTCTTTGAAAATTGACAAAATAAAATAGATTTAGGTTCTGCCTCTATGGTTTGTTTTCTCTTGAAGAAGCCCTAACTAGAGACTGCCTAAATACACTTTCATTGGAAACGTGTGCCAAGCGTCCAAAATTACTGGTTTTCTGAAATCTCGGCAAACATTTTTTCACCCAATCTTGATGATTCTCTGTGGTAATGATCAGTTCACTAAGTCCACTTGGCCGCCCAATTTTCACTCTTCCAGGTTGAAGCGTTCGTTTACAGTAAGAGTTTGAATTTTATGTTTCACTCTGTTTTCTCCTACATAGATGTGTTGGGAACTCTAAATGAAACACGGTTTGTGCTAGCTCTTTGAAAATTGACAAAATAAAGTAGTTCTAAGTTCTGTCTCTAAAGTTTGTTTCCTCTTGAAGCAGCCCTAAGCAGAGACTGCCTAAAGACATTTTTATTGGAAAGGTGTGCCAAGCGTCCAAAAGTACTGGTTTTCTGAAATCTCGGCAAACATTTTTTCACCCAAACTTGATGATTCTCTGTGGTAATGATCAGTTCACTAAGAACCCTTTCCTGCCCAATTTTCACTCTTCTAGGTTGAAGCGTTCGTTTCCAGTAAGAGTTTGAATTTTTAGGTTTCACTCTGTTTTCTCCTATATAGATAGATGTGTTGGGAACTCTAAATGAAACACGGTTTGTGCTAGCTCTTTAAAAATTGACAAAATAAAGTAGTTCTAAGTTCTGTCTCTAAGGTTTGTTTCCTCTTGAAGCAGCCCTAAGCAGAGACTGCCTAAGGACATTTTCATTGGAAACGTGTGCCAAGCGTCCAAAAGTACTGGTTTTCTGAAATCTCGGCAAACATTTTTCCACCCAATCTTGATGATTCTCTGTGGAATTGATCAGTTCACTACGTAAACTTGACTGCCCAATTTTCACTCTTCTAGGTTGACGCGTTCGTTTCCAGTAAGAGTTTGAATTTTTAGGTTTCACTCTGTTTTCTCCTATGTAGATAGATGTGTTGGGAACTCTAAATGAAACACGGTTTGTGCTAGCTCTTTGAAAATTGACAAAATAAAGTAGTTCTAAGTTCTGTCTCTAAGGTTTGTTTCCTCTTGAAGCAGCCCTAAGCAGAGACTGCCTAAAGACATTTTCATTGGAAAGGTGTGCCAAGCGTCCAAAAGTACTGGTTTTCTGATATCTCGGCAAACCTTTTTTCACCCAATCTTGATGATTCTCTGTGGTAATGATCAGTTCACTACGTCCACTTGGCTGCCCAATTTTCACTCTTCTAGGTTGAAGCATTCGTTTCCAGTAAGAGTTTGAATTTTTAGGTTTCACTGTGTTTTCTCCTATATAGATAGATGTGTTGGGAACTCTAAATGAAACACGGTTTGTGCTAGCTCTTTGAAAATTGACAAAATAAAGTAGTTTCAGGTTCTGTCTCTATGGTTTGTTTCCTCGTGAAGCAGCCCTAACTGGAGATTGCCTAAATTCACTTTCATTGGAAACATGTGCCAAGAGTCCAAAATTACTGGTTTTCTGAAATCTGGGCAAACATTTTTTCACCCAATCTTGATGATTCTCTGTGGTAATGATCAGTTCACTAAGTCCACTTGGCCGCCCAATTTTCACTCTTCTAGGTTGACGCGTTCGTTTCCAGTAAGAGTTTGAATTTTTAGGTTTCACTCTGTTTTCTCCTATATAGATAGATGTGTTGGGAACTCTAAATGAAACACGGTTTGTGCTAGCACTTTGAAAATTGACAAAATAAAGTAGTTTTAGGTTCTGTCTCCATGGTTTGTTTCCTCTTGAAGCAGCCCTAACTAGAGACTGCCTAAGTACACTTTCATTGGAAAGGTGTGCCAAGCGTCCAAAAGCACTGGTTTTCTGAAATCTCGGCAAATATTTTTTCACCCAATCTTGATGATTCTCTATGGTAATGATCAGTTCACTAAGATACTTGGCTGCCCAATATTCACTCTTCTAGGTTGAAGCGTTCGTTTCCAGTAAGAGTTTGAATTTTTAGGTTTCACTCTGTTTTCTCCTATATAGATAGATGTGTTGGGAACTCTAAATGAAACACGGTTTGTGCTAGCTCTTTGAAAATTGACAGAATAAAGTAGTTTTAGGTTCTGTCTCTATGGTTTGTTTCCTCTTCAAGCAGACCTAACTGGAGACTGCCTAAATACACTTTCATTGGAAACGTGTGCCAAGCGTCCAAAAGTACTGGTTTTCTGAAATCTCGGCAAACATTTTTTCACCCAATCTGGATGATTCTCTGTGGTAGTGATCAGTTCACTAAGTCAACTTGGCTTCCCAATTTTCACTCTTCTAGGTTGAAGCGTTCGTTTCCAGTAAGAGTTTGAATTTTTAGGTTTCACTCTGTTTTCTCCTATATAGATAGATGTGTTTGGAACTCTAAATGAAACACGGTTTGTGCTAGCTCTTTGAAAATTGACAAAATAAAGTAGATTTAGGTTCTGTCTATTTGGTTTGTTTTCTCTTGAAGCAGCCCTAACTAGAGACTGCCTAAATACACTTTCATTGGAAAGGTGTGCCAAGCGTCCAAAATTGCTGGTTTTCTGAAATCTCGGCAAACATTTTTTCACCCAATCTTGATGATTCTCTGTGGTAATGATCAGTTCACTAAGTCCACTTGGCTGAAAATTTTCACTCTTCTAGGTTGAAGCGTTCGTTTACAGTAAGAGTTTGAATTTTTAGGTTTCACTCTGTTTTCTCCTATATAGATAGATGTGTTGGGAACTCTAAATGAAACACGGTTTGTGCTACCTCTTTGAAAATTGACAAAATAACGTAGTTCTAAGTTCTGTCTCTAAGGTTTGTTTCCTCTTGAAGCAGCCCTAAGCAGAGACTGCCTAAAGACATTTTCATTGGAAACGTGTGCCAAGCGTCCAAAATTACTGGTTTTCTGAAATCTCGGCAAACATTTTTTCACCCAATCTTGATGATTCTCTGTGGAATTGATTAGTTCACTACGTAAACTTGACTGCCCAATTTTCACTATTCTAGGTTGACGCGTTCGTTTCCAGTAAGAGTTTGAATTTTTAGGTTTCACTCTGTTTTCTCCTATATAGATAGATGTGTTGGGAACTCTAAATGAAACACGGTTTGTGCTAGCTCTTTGAAAATTGACAAAATAAAATAGATTTAGGTTCTGCCTCTATGGTTTGTTTTCTCTTGAAGAAGCCCTAACTGGAGACTGCCTAAATACACTTTCATTGGAAACGTGTGCCAAGCGTCCAAAAGTACTGGTTTTCTGAAATCTCGGCAAACATTTATTCTCCCAATCTTGATGATTCTCTGTGGTAATGATCAGTTCACTAAGTCCACTTGGCCGCCCAATTTTCACTCTTCTAGGTTGAAGCGTTCGTTTCCAGTAAGAGTTTGAATTTTTAGGTTTCACTCTGTTTTCTCCTATATAGATAGATGTGTTTGGAACTCTAAATAAAACACGGTTTGTGCTAGCTCTTTGAAAATTGACAAAATAAAGTAGATTTAGCTTCTGTCTCTATGGTTTGTTTCCTCTTGAAGCAGCTTTAACTAGAGACTGCCTAAATACACTTTCATTGGAAACGTGTGCCAAGCGTCCAAAAGTACTGGTTTTCTGAAATCTCGGCAAACATTTTTTCACCCAATCTGGATGATTCTCTGTGGTAATGATCAGTTCACTAAGTCCCCTTGGCTGCCCAATTTTCACTCTTCTAGGTTGAAGCGTTCGTTTCCAGTAAGAGTTTGAGTTTTTAGGTTTCACTGTGTTTTCTCCTATATAGATAGATGTGTTGGGAACTCTAAATGAAACACGGTTTGTGCTAGCTCTTTGAAAATTGACAAAATAAAGTAGTTTTAGGTTCTGTCTCTAAGGTTTGTTTCCTCTTGAAGCAGCCCTAAGCAGAGACTGCCTAAAGACATTTTGATTGGAAAGGTGTGCCAAGCGTCCAAAAGTACTGGTTTTCTGAAATCTCCTCAAACATTTTTCCATCCAATCTTGATGATTCTCTGTGGTAATGATCAGTTCACTACGTCCACTTGGCTGCCCAATTTTCACTCTTCTCGGTTTAACCGTTCGTTTCCAGTAAGAGTTTGAATTTTTAGGTTTCACTGTGTTTTCTCCTATATAGATAGATGTGTTGGGAACTCTAAATGAAACACGGTTTGTGCTAGCTCTTTGAAAATTGACAAAATAAAGTAGTTTTAGGTTCTGTCTCCATGGTTTGTTTCCTCTTGAAGCAGCCCTAACTAGAGACTGTCTAAGTACACTGTCATTGGAAAGGTGTGCCAAGCGTCCAAAAGCACTGGTTTTCCTAAATCTCGGCAAACATATTTTCACCCAATCTTGATGATTCTCTTTGGTAATGATCAGTTCACTAAGCCCACTTGGCTGCCCAATATTCACTCTTCTTGGTTGAAGCGTTCGTTTCCAGTAAGAGTTTGAATTTTTAGGTTTCACTCTGTTTTCTCCTATATAGATAGATGTGTTGGGAACTCTAAATGAAACACGGTTTGTGCTAGCTCTTTGAAAATTGACAAAATAAAGTAGTTTTAGGTTCTGTCTCTATGGTTTGTTTCCTCTTCAAGCAGCCCTAACTGGAGACTGCCTAAATACACTTTCATTGGAAACGTGTGCCAAGCGTCCAAAAGTACTGGTTTTCTGAAATCTCGGCAAACATTTTTTCACCCAATCTGGATGATTCTCTGTGGTAGTGATCAGTTCACTAAGTCAACTTGGCTTCCCAATTTTCACTCTTCTAGGTTGAAGCGTTCGTTTCCAGTAAAAGTTTGAATTTTATGTTTCAGTCTGTTTTCTCCTACATAGATGTTTTGGGAACTCTAAATGAAACACGGTTTGTGCTAGCTCTTTGAAAATTGACAAAATAAAGTAGTTCTAAGTTCTGTCTCTAAGGTTTGTTTCCTCTTGAAGCAGCCCTAAGCAGAGACTGCCTAAAGACATTTTTATTGGAAAGGTGTGCCAAGCGTCCAAAAGTACTGGTTTTCTGAAATCTCGGCAAACATTTTTTCACCCAAACTTGATGATTCTCTGTGGTAATGATCAGTTCACTAAGAACCCTTTCCTGCCCAATTTTCACTCTTCTAGGTTGAAGCGTTCGTTTCCAGTAAGAGTTTGAACTTTTAGGTTTCACTCTTTTTTCTCCTATATAGATAGATGTGTTGGGAACTCTAAATGAAACACGGTTTGTGCTAGCTCTTTAAAAATTGACAAAATAAAGTAGTTCTAAGTTCTGTCTCTAAGGTTTGTTTCCTCGTGAAGCAGCCCTAACTGGAGATTGCCTAAATTCACTTTCATTGGAAACGTGTGCCAAGAGTCCAAAATTACTGGTTTTCTGAAATCTGGGCAAACATTTTTTCACCCAATCTTGATGATTCTCTGTGGTAATGATCAGTTCACTAAGTCCACTTGGCCGCCCAATTTTCACTCTTCTAGGTTGACGCGTTCGTTTCCAGTAAGAGTTTGAATTTTTAGGTTTCACTCTGTTTTCTCCTATATAGATAGATGTGTTGGGAACTCTAAATGAAACACGGTTTGTGCTAGCACTTTGAAAATTGACAAAATAAAGTAGTTTTAGGTTCTGTCTCCATGGTTTGTTTCCTCTTGAAGCAGCCCTAACTAGAGACTGCCTAAGTACACTTTCATTGGAAAGGTGTGCCAAGCGTCCAAAAGCACTGGTTTTCTGAAATCTCGGCAAACATTTTTTCACCCAATCTTGATGATTCTCTATGGTAATGATCAGTTCACTAAGATACTTGGCTGCCCAATATTCACTCTTCTAGGTTGAAGCGTTCGTTTCCAGTAAGAGTTTGAATTTTTAGGTTTCACTCTGTTTTCTCCTATATAGATAGATGTGTTTGGAACTCTAAATGAAACAAGGTTTGTGCTCGCTCTTTAAAAATTGACAAAATAAAGTAGTTCTAAGTTCTGTCTCTCAGGTTTGTTTCCTCTTGAAGAAGCCCTAAGCAGAGACTGCCTAAAGACATTTTCATTGGAAACGTGTGAAAAGCGTCCAAAAGTACTGGTTTTCTGAAATCTCGGCAAACATTTTTCCCCCAATCTTGATGATTCTCTGTGGTATTGATCAGTTCACTACGTCCACTTGGCTGCCCAATTTTCACTCTTCTAGGTTGACGCGTTCGTTTCCAGTAAGAGTTTGAATTTTTAGGTTTCACTCTGTTTTCTCCTATATAGATAGATGTGTTGGGAACTCTAAATGAAACACGGTTTGTGCTAGCTCTTTGAAAATTGACAAAACAAAGTAGTTTTAGGTTCTGTCTCCATGGTTTGTTTTCTCTTGAAGCAGCCCTAACTAGAGACTGCCTAAGTACACTTTCATTGGAAAGGTGTGCCAAGCGTCCAAAAGCACTGGTTTTCTGAAATCTTGGCAAACATTTTTTCACCCAATCTTGATGATTCTCTATGGTAATGATCAGTTCACTAAGCCCACTTGGCTGCCCAATATTCACTCTTCTAGGTTGAAACGTTCGTTTCCAGTAAGTGTTTGAATTTTTACGTTTCACTCTGTTTTCTCCTATATAAATAGATGTGTTGGGAACAATAAATGAAACACGTTTTGTGCTAGCTCTTTGAAAATTGACAAAATAAAGTAGTTTTAGGTTCTGTCTCTATGGTTTGTTTCCTCTTCAAGCAGCCCTAACTGGAGACTGCCTAAATACACTTTCATTGGAAACATGTGCCAAGAGTACAAAATTACTGGTTTTCTGAAATCTCGGCAAACATTTTTTCACCCAATCTTGATGATTCTCTGTGGTAATGATCAGTTCACTAAGTCCACTTGGCCGCCCAATTTTCACTCTTCTAGGTTGAAGCGTTTGTTTCCAGTAAGAGTTTGAATTTTTAGGTTTCACTCTGTTTTACTATATAGATAGATGTGTTGGGAACTCTAAATGAAACACGGTTTGTGCCAGCTCTTTGAAAATTGACAAAATAAAGTAGTTCTAAGTTCTGTCTCTAAGGTTTGTTTCCTCTTGAAGCAGCCCTAAGCAGAGACTGCCTAAAGACATTTTCATTGGAAAGGTGTGCCAAGCGTCCAAAAGTACTGGTTTTCTGAAATCTCGGCAAACATTTTTCCATCCAACCTTGATGATTCTCTGTGGTAATGATCAGTTCACTACGTCCACTTGGCTGCCCAATTTTCACTCTTCTAGGTTGAAGCGTTCCTTTCCAGTAAGAGTTTGAATTTTTAGGTTTCACTCTGTTTTCTCCTATATAGATAGATGTGTTGGGAACTCTAAATGAAACACGGTTTGTGCTAGCTCTTTGAAAATTGACAAAATAAAGTAGTTTTAGGTTCTGTGTCCATGGTTTGTTTCCTCTTGAAGCAGCCCTAACTAGAGACTGCCTAAGTACACTTTCATTGGAAAGGTGTGCCAAGCGTCCAAGAGCACTGGTTTTCTGAAATCTCGGCAAACATTTTTTCCCCCAATCTTGATGATTCTCTGTGGTAATGATCAGTTCACTAAGCCCACTTGGCTGCCCAATATTCACTCTTCTAGGTTGAAACGGTCGTTTACAGTAAGAGTTTGAATTTTTAGGTTTCACTCTGTTTTCTCCTATATAGATAGATGTGTGGGGAACTCTAAATGAATCAGGGTTTGTGCTAGCTCTTTGAAAATTGACAAAATAAAGTAGTTCTAAGTTCTGTCTCTAAGGTTTGTTTCCTCTTGAAGCAGCCTGAAGCAGAGACTGCCTAAAGACATTTTCATTGGAAAGGTGTGCCAAGCATCCAAAAGTACTGGTTTTCTGAAATCTCGGCAAACATTTTTTCACCCAAACTTGATGATTCTCTGTGGTAATGATCAGTTCACTACGTCCCCTTGGCTGCCCAATTTTCACTCTTCTAGGTTGAAGCGTTCGTTTTTAGTAAGAGTTTGAATTTTTAGGTTTCACTCTGTTTTCTCCTATATAGATAGATGTGTTGGGAACTCTAAATGAAACACGGTTTGTGCTAGCTCTTTGAAAATTGACAAAATAAAGTAGTTCTAAGTTCTGTCTCTAAGGTTTGTTTCCTCTTGAAGCAGCCCTAAGCAGAGACTGCCTAAAGACATTTTCATTGGAAAGGTGTGCCAAGCGTCCAAAAGTACTGGTTTTCTGAAATCTCGGCAAACATTATTTCACCCAAACTTGATGATTCTCTGTGGTAATGATCAGTTCACTAAGTCCCCTTGGCCGCCCAATTTTCACTCTTCTAGGTTGAAGCGTTCGTTTCCAGTAAGAGTTTGAATTTTTAGGTTTCACTCTGTTTTCTCCTATATAGATAGATGTGTTGGGAACTCTAAAGGAAACACGGTTTGTGCTAGCTCTTTGAAAATTGACAAAATAAAGTAGTTCTAAGTTCTGTCTCTAAGTTTTGTTTCCTCTTGAAGCAGCCCTAAGCAGAGACTGCCTAAAGACATTTTCATTGGAAAGGTGTGCCAAGCGTCCAAAAGTACTGGTTTTCTGAAATCTCGGCAAACATTTTTCCATCCAATCTTGATTATTCTCTGTGGTAATGATCAGTTCACTACGTCCACTTGGCTGCCCAATTTTCACTCTTCTAGGTTGAAGCGTTCGTTTCCAGTAAGAGTTTGAATTTTTAGGTTTCACTCTGTTTTCTCCTATATAGATAGATGTGTTTGCAACTCTAAATGAAACACGGTTTGTGCTAGCTCTTTGAAAATTGACAAAATAAAGTAGATTTAGGTTCTGTCTCTATGGTTTGTTTTCTCTTGAAGCAGCAATAACTAGAGACTGCCTAAATACACTTTCATTGGAAACGTGTGCCAAGCGTCCAAAAGTACTGGTTTTCTGAAATCTCGGCAAACATTTTTTCACCCAATCTGGATGATTCTCTGTGGTAATGATCAGTTCACTACGTCCACTTGGCTGCCCAATTTTCACTCTTCTAGGTTGAAGCGTTCGTTTCCAGTAAGAGTTTGAATTTTTAGGTTTCACTCTGTTTTCTCCTATATAGATAGATGTGTTGGGAACTCTAAATGAAACACGGTTTGTGCTAGCTCTTTAAAAATTGACAAAATAAAGTAGTTCTAAGTTCTGTCCCTAAGGTTTGTTTCCTCTTGAAGCAGCCCTAAGCAGAGACTGCCTAAAGACATTTTCATTGGAAACGTGTGCCAAGAGTCCAAAAGTACTGGTTTTCTGAAATCTCGGCAAACATTTTTCCACCCAATCTTGATGTTTCTCTGTGGTATTGATCAGTTCACTACGTCCACTTGGCTGCCCAATTTTCACTCTTCTAGGTTGAAGCGTTCGTTTCCAGTAAGAGTTTGAATTTTTAGGTTTCACTCTGTTTTCTCCTATATAGATAGATGTGTTTGGAACTCTAAATGAAACACGGTTTGTGCTAGCTCTTTGAAAATTGACAAAATAAAGTAGTTTTAGGTTCTGACTCCATGGTTTGTTTCCTCTTGAAGCAGCCCTAACTAGAGACTGCCTAAGTACACTTTCATTGGAAAGGTGTGCCAAGCGTCCAAAAGCACTGGTTTTCTGAAATCTCGGCAAACATTTTTTCACCCAATCTTGATGATTCTCTATGGTAATGATCAGTTCACTAAGCCCACTTGGCTGCCCAATATTCACTCTTCTAGGATGAAGCGTTCGTTTCCAGTAAGAGTTTGAATTTTTAGGTTTCACTCCGTGTTCTCCTATATAGATAGATGTGTTGGGAACTCTAAATGAAACACGGTTTGTGCCTGGTCTTTGAAAATTGACAAAATAAAGTAGTTCTACGTTCTGTCTCTAAGGTTTGTTTCCTCATGAAGCAGCCCTAAGCAGAGACTGCCTAAAGACATTTTCATTGGAAAGGTGTGCCAAGCGTCCAAAAGTACTGGTTTTCTGAAATCTCGGCAAACCTTTTTTCACCCAATCTTGATGAGACATTGTTTTAATGATCAGTTCACTAAGCCCACTTGGCTGCCCAATGTTCACTATTCTAGGTTGAAGCGTTCGTTTCCAGTAAGAGTTTGAATTTTTAGGTTGCACTCTGTTGTCTCCTATATAGATAGATGTGTTGGGAACTCTAAATTAAACACGGTTTGTGCTAGCTCTTTGAAAATTGACAAAATAAAGTAGTTCTAAGTTCTGTCTCTATGGTTTGTTTCCTCTTGAAGCAGCCCTAACTAGAGACTGCCTAAGTACACTTTCATTGGAAAGGTGTGCCAAGCGTCCAAAAGCACTGGTTTTCTGAAATCTCTTCAAACCTTTTTTCACCCAATCTTGATGAGACATTGTGGTAATGATAGTTCACTAAGCCCACTTGGCTGCCCAATTTTCACTATTCTAGGTTGAAGCGTTCGTTTCCAGTAAGAGTTTGAATTTTTAGGTTACACTCTGTTGTCTCCTATATAGATAGATGTGTTGGGAACTCTAAATTAAACACGGTTTGTGCTAGCTCTTTGAAAATTGACAAAATAAAGTAGTTCTAAGTTCTGTCTCTATGGTTTGTTTCCTCTTGAAGCAGCCCTAACTAGACACTGCCTAAATACACTTTCATTGGAAAGGTGTGCCAAGCGTCCAAAGTACTGGTTTTCTGAAATCTCGGCAAAATTTTTTTCACCCAATCTTGATGATTCTCTGTGGTAGTGATCAGTTCACTAAGTCCACTTTGCTGCCCAATTTTCACTCTTCTAGGTTGAAGCGTTCGATTCCAGTAAGAGTTTGAATTTTTAGGTTTCACTCTGTTTTCTCCTATATAGATAGATGTTTTGGGAACTCTAAATGAAACACGGTTTGTGCTAGCTCTTTGAAAATTGACAAAATAAAGTAGATTTAGGTTCTGTCTCTATGGTTTGTTTTCTCTTGAAGCAGCCCTAACTAGAGACTGCCTAAATACACTTTCATTGGAAACGTGTGCCAAGCGTCCAAAAGTACTGGTTTTCTGAAATCTCGGCAAACATTTTTTCACCCAATCTTGATGATTCTCTGTGGTAATGATCAGTTCACTAAGTCCACTTGGCCACCCAATTTTCACTCTTCTAGGTTGAAGCGTTCGTTTCCAGTAAGAGTTTGAATTTTTAGGTTTCACTCTGTTTTCTCCTATATAGATAGATGTGTTGGGAACTCTAAATGAAACACGGTTTGTGCTAGCTCTTTGAAAATTGACAAAATAAAGTAGTTCTAAGTTCTGTCTCTAAGGTTTGTTTCCTCTTGAAGCAGCCCTAAGCAGAGACTGCCTAAAGACATTTTCATTGGAAAGGTGTGCCAAGCGTCCAAAAGTACTGGTTTTCTGAAATCTCGGCAAACATTTTTTCACCCAAGCTTGATGATTCTCTGTGGTAATGATCAGTTCACTAAGTCCCCTTGGCTGCCCAATTTTCACTCTTCTAGGTTGATGCATTCGTTTCCAGTAAGAGTTTGAATTTTTAGGTTTCACTCTGTTTTCTCCTATATAGATAGATGTTTTGGGAACTCTAAATGAAACACGGTTTGTGCTAGCTCTTTGAAAATTGACAAAATAAAGTAGTTTTAGGTTCTGTCTCCTTGGTTTGTTTCCTCTTGAAGCAGCCCTAACTAGAGACTGCCTAAGTACACTTTCATTGGAAAGGTGTGCCAAGCGTCCAAAAGCACTGGTTTTCTGAAATCTCGGCAAACATATTTTCACCCAATCTTGATGATTCTCTATGGTAATGATCAGTTCACTAAGCCCACTTGGGTGCCCAATATTCACTCTTCTAGGTTGAAGCGTTCGTTTTTCAGTAAGAGTTTGAATTTTTAGGTTTCACTCTGTTTTCTCCTATATAGATAGATGTGTTTGGAACTCTAAATGAAACAAGGTTTGTGCTAGCTCTTTGAAAATTGACAAAATAAAGTAGTTTTAGGTTCTGTCTCAATGGTTTGTTTCCTCTTCAAGCAACCCTAACTGGAGACTGCCTAAATACACACTCATTGGAAACGTGTGCCAAGAGTCCAAAAGTACTGGTTTTCTGAAATCTCGGCAAACATTTTTTCACCCAATCTGGATGATTCTCTGTGGTAGTGATCAGTTCACTAACTCAACTTGGCTTCCCAATTTTCACTCTTCTAGGTTGAATCGTTCGTTTCCAGTAATAGTTTGAATTTTTAGGTTTCACTGTGTTTTCTCCTATATAGATAGATGTGTTTGGAACTCTAAATGAAACACGGTTTGTGCTAGCTCTTTGAAAATTGACAAAATAATGTAGATTTAGCTTCTGTCTCTATGGTTTGTTTTCTCTTGAAGCAGCCCTAACTAGAGACTGCCTAAATACACTTTCATTTGAAACGTGTGCCAAGCGTCCAAAAGTACTGGTTTTCTGAAATCTCGGCAAACATTTTTTCACCCAATCTTGATGATTCTCTGTGGTAATGATTAGTTCACTAAGTCCACTTGGCCGCCCAATTTTCACTCTTCTAGGTTGAAGCGTTCGTTTCCAGTAAGAGTGTGAATTTTTAGGTTTCACTCTGTTTTCTCCTATATAGATAGATGTGTTGGGAACTCTAAATGAAACACGGTTTATGCTAGCTCTTTGAAAATTGACAAAATAAAGTAGTTCTAAGTTCTGTCTCTAAGGTTTGTTTCCTCTTGAAGCAGCCCTAAGCAGAGACTGCCTAAAGATATTTTCATTGGAAAGGTGTGCCAAGCGTCCCAAAGTACTGGTTTTCTGAAATCTCGACAAACATTTTTTCACCCAATATTGATGATTCTCTGTGGTAATGATCAGTTCACTAAGTCCCCTTGGCTGCCCAATTTTCACAATTCTAGGTTGAAGCGTTCGTTTCCAGTAAGAGTTTGAATTTTTAGGTTTCACTCTGTTTTCTCCTATATAGATAGATGTGTTGGGAACTCTAAATGAAACACGGTTTGTGCTAGCTCTTTAAAAATTGACAAAATAAAGTAGTTCTAAGTTCTGTCCCTAAGGTTTGTTTCCTCTTGAAGCAGCCCTAAGCAGAGACTGCCTAAAGACATTTTCATTGGAAACGTGTGCCAAGAGTCCAAAAGTACTGGTTTTCTGAAATCTCGGCAAACATTTTTCCACCCAATCTTGATGTTTCTCTGTGGTATTGATCAGTTCACTACGTCCACTTGGCTGCCCAATTTTCACTCTTCTAGGTTGAAGCGTTCGTTTCCAGTAAGAGTTTGAATTTTTAGGTTTCACTCTGTTTTCTCCTATATAGATAGATGTGTTTGGAACTCCAAATGAAACACGGTTTGTGCTAGCTCTTTGAAAATTGACAAAATAAAGTAGTTTTAGGTTCTGACTCCATGGTTTGTTTCCTCTTGAAGCAGCCCTAACTAGAGACTGCCTAAGTACACTTTCATTGGAAAGGTGTGCCAAGCGACCAAAAGCACTGGTTTTCTCAAATCTCGGCAAACATTTTTTCACCCAATCTTGAAGATTCTCTATGGTAATGATCAGTTCACTAAGCCCACTTGGCTGCCCAATATTCACTCTTCTAGGATGAAGCGTTCGTTTCCAGTAAGAGTTTGAATTTTTAGGTTTCACTCTGTTTTCTCCTATATAGATAGATGTGTTGGGAACTCTAAATGAAACACGGTTTGTGCTAGCTCTTTGAAAATTGACAAAATAAAGTAGTTTTAGGTTCTGTCTCTATGGTTTGTTTCCTCTTCAAGCAGCCCTAACTGGAGACTGCCTAAATACACTTTCATTGGAAACGTGTGCCAAGAGTCCAAAAGTACTGGTTTTCTGAAATCTCGGCAAACATTTTTTCACCCAATCTGGATGATTCTCTGTGGTAGTGATCATTTCACTAAGTCCACTTGGCCACCCAATTTTCACACTTCTAGGTTGAAGCGTTCGTTTCCAGTAAGAGTTTGAATTTTTAGGTTTCACTCTGTTTTCTCCTATATAGATAGATGTGTTGGGAACTCTAAATGAAACACGGTTTGTGCTAGCTCTTTGAAAATGGACAAAATAAAGTAGTTCTAAGTTCTGTCTCTAAGGTTTGTTTCCTCTTGAAGCAGCCCTAAGCAGAGACTGCCTAAAGACATTTTCATTGGAAAGGTGTGCCAAGCGTCCAAAAGTACTGGTTTTCTGAAATCTCGGCAAACATTTTTTCACCCAAGCTTGATGATTCTCGGTGGTAATGATCAGTTCACTAAGTCCCCTTGGCTGCCCAATTTTCACTCTTCTAGGTTGATGCATTCGTTCCCAGTAAGAGTTTGAATTTTTAGGTTTCACTCTGTTTTCGCCTATATAGATAGATGTTTTGGGAACTCTAAATGAAACACGGTTTGTGCTAGCTCTTTGAAAATTGACAAAATAAAGTAGTTTTAGGTTCTGTCTCCTTGGTTTGTTTCCTCTTGAAGCAGCCCTAACTAGAGACTGCCTAAGTACACTTTCATTGGAAAGGTGTGCCACGCGTCCAAAAGCACTGATTTTCTGAAATCTCGGCAAACATATTTTCACCCAATCTTGATGATTCTCTATGGTAATGATCAGTTCACTAAGCCCACTTGGGTGCCCAATATTCACTCTTCTAGGGTGAAGCGTTCGTTTTTCAGTAAGAGTTTGAATTTTTAGGTTTCACTCTATTTTCTCCTATATAGATAGATGTGTTTGGAACTCTAAATGAAACAAGGTTTGTGCTAGCTCTTTGAAAATTGACAAAATAAAGTAGTTTTAGGTTCTGTCTCAATGGTTTGTTTCCTCTTCAAGCAACCCTAACTGGAGACTGCCTAAATACACACTCATTGGAAACGTGTGCCAGGAGTCCAAAAGTACTGGTTTTCTGAAATCTCGGCAAACATTTTTTCACCCAATCTGGATGATTCTCTGTGGTAGTGATCAGTTCACTAACTCAACTTGGCTTCCCAATTTTCACTCTTCTAGGTTGAAGCGTTCGTTTCCAGTAATAGTTTGAATTTTTAGGTTTCACTGTGTTTTCTCCTATAGAGATAGATGTGTTTGGAACTCTAAATGAAACACGGTTTGTGCTAGCTCTTTGAAAATTGACAAAATAATGTAGATTTAAGTTCTGTCTCTATGGTTTGTTTTCTCTTGAAGCAGCCCTAACTAGAGACTGCCTAAATACACTTTCATTGGAAACGTGTGCCAAGCGTCCAAAAGTACTGGTTTTCTGAAATCTCGGCAAACATTTTTTCACCCAATCTTGATGATTCTCTGTGGTAATGATCAGTTCACTAAGTCCACTTGGCCGCCCAATTTTCACTCTTCTAGGTTGAAGCGTTCGTTTCCAGTAAGAGTGTGAATTTTTAGGTTTCACTCTGTTTTCTCCTATATAGATAGATGTGTTGGGAACTCTAAATGAAACAAGGTTTATGCTAGCTCTTTGAAAATTGACAAAATAAAGTAGTTCTAAGTTCTGTCTCTAAGGTTTGTTTCCTCTTGAAGCAGCCCTAAGCAGAGACTGCCTAAAGACATTTTCATTGGAAAGGTGTGCCAAGCGTCCCAAAGTACTGGTTTTCTGAAATCTCGACAAACATTTTTTCACCCAATATTGATGATTCTCTGTGGTAATGATCAGTTCACTAAGTCCCCTTGGCTGCCCAATTTTCACAATTCTAGGTTGAAGCGTTCGTTTCCAGTAAGAGTTTGAATTTTTAGGTTTCACTCTGTTTTTTCCTATATAGATAGATGTGTTGGGAACTCTAAATGAAACACGGTTTGTGCTAGCTCTTTAAAAATTGACAAAATAAAGTAGTTCTAAGTTCTGTCCCTAAGGTTTGTTTCCTCTTGAAGCAGCCCTAAGCAGAGACTGCCTAAAGACATTTTCATTAGAAACGTGTGCCAAGAGTCCAAAAGTACTGGTTTTCTGAAATCTCGGCAAACATTTTTCCACCCCATCTTGATGTTTCTCTGTGGTATTGATCAGTTCACTAGGTCCACTTGGCTGCCCAATTTTCACTCTTCTAGGTTGAAGCGTTCGTTTCCAGTAAGAGTTTGAATTTTTAGGTTTCACTCTGTTTTCTCCTATATAGATAGATGTGTTTGGAACTCTAAATGAAACACGGTTTGTGCTAGCTCTTTGAAAATTGACAAAATAAAGTAGTTTTAGGTTCTGACTCCATGGTTTGTTTCCTCTTGAAGCAGCCCTAACTAGAGACTGCCTAAGTACACTTTCATTGGAAAGGTGTGCCAAGCGTCCAAAAGCACTGGTTTTCTGAAATCTCGGCAAATATTTTTTCACCCAATCTTGATGATTCTCTATGGTAATGATCAGTTCACTAAGCCCACTTGGCTGCCCAATATTCACGCTTCTAGGATGAAGCGTTCGTTTCCAGTAAGAGTTTGAATTTTTAGGTTTCACTCTGTTTTCTCCTATATAGATAGATGTGTTGGGAACTCTAAATGAAACACGGTTTGTGCTAGCTCTTTGAAAATTGACAAAATAAAGTAGTTTTAGGTTCTGTCTCTATGGTTTGTTTCCTCTTCAAGCAGCCCTAACTGGAGACTGCCTAAATACACTTTCATTGGAAACGTGTGCCAAGAGTCCAAAAGTACTGGTTTTGTGAAATCTCGGCAAACATTTTTTCACCCAATCTGGATGATTCTCTGTGGTAGTGATCAGTTCACTAAGTCAACTTGGCTTCCCAATTTTCACTCTTCTAGGTTGAAGCGTTCGTTTCCAGTAATAGTTTGAATTTTTAGGTTTCACTGTGTTTTCTCCTATATAGATAGATGTGTTTGGAACTCTAAATGAAACACGGTTTGTGCTAGCTCTTTGAAAATTGACAAAATAAAGTAGATTTAGGTTCTGTCTCTATGGTTTGTTTTCTCTTGAAGCAGCCCTAAGTAGAGACTGCCTAAATACAGTTTCATTGGAAACGTGTGCCAAGCGTCCAAAATTACTGGTTTTCTGAAATCTCGGCAAACATTTTTTCACCCAATCT
This sequence comes from Callospermophilus lateralis, assembly GCF_048772815.1. NCBI lineage: Eukaryota > Metazoa > Chordata > Mammalia > Rodentia > Sciuridae > Callospermophilus > Callospermophilus lateralis. The sequence goes on along the minus strand of NW_027510500.1, from coordinate 12,762 downwards.
TGATGATTCTCTGTGGTAATGATCAGTTCACTAAGTCCACTTGGCCGCCCAATTTTCACTCTTCTAGGTTGAAGCGTTCGTTTCCAGTAAGAGTTTGAATTTTTAGGTTTCACTCTGTTTTCTCCTATATAGATAGATGTGTTGGGAACTCTAAATGAAACACGGTTTGTGCCTGGTCTTTGAAAATTGACAAAATAAAGTAGTTCTACGTTCTGTCTCTAAGGTTTGTTTCCTCATGAAGCAGCCCTAAGCAGAGACTGCCTAAAGACATTTTCATTGGAAAGGTGTGCCAAGCGTTCAAAAGTACTGGTTTTCTGAAATCTCGGCAAACCTTTTTTCACCCAATCTTGATGAGACATTGTTTTAATGATCAGTTCACTAAGCCCACTTGGCGTCCCAATGTTCACTATTCTAGGTTGAAGCGTTCGTTTCCAGTAAGAGTTTGAATTTTTAGGTTACACTCTGTTGTCTCCTATATAGATAGATGTGTTGGGAACTCTAAATTAAACACGGTTTGTGCTAGCTCTTTGAAAATTGACAAAATAAAGTAGTTCTAAGTTCTGTCTCTATGGTTTGTTTCCTCTTGAAGCAGCCCTAACTAGAGACTGCCTAAGTACACTTTCATTGGAAAGGTGTGCCAAGCGTCCAAAAGCACTGGTTTTCTGTAATCTCGGCAAACCTTTTTTCATCCAATCTTGATGAGACATTGTGGTAATGATAGTTCACTAAGCCCACTTGGCTGCCCAATTTTCACTATGCTAGGTTGAAGCGTTCGTTTCCAGTAAGAGTTTGAATTTTTAGGTTACACTCTGTTGTCTCCTATATAGATAGATGTGTTGGGAACTCTAAATTAAACACGGTTTGTGCTAGCTCTTTGAAAATTGACAAAATAAAGTAGTTCTAAGTTCTGTCTCTATGGTTTGTTTCCTCTTGAAGCAGCCCTAAATAGAGACTGCCTAAATACACTTTCATTGGAAAGGTGTGCCAAGCGTCCAAAGTACTGGTTTTCTGAAATCTCGGCAAAATTTTTTTCACCCAATCTTGATGATTCTCTGTGGTAGTGATCAGTTCACTAAGTCCACTTTGCTGCCCAATTTTCACTCTTCTAGGTTGAAGCGTTCGATTCCAGTAAGAGTTTGAATTTTTAGGTTTCACTCTGTTTTCTCCTATATAGATAGATGTTTTGGGAACTCTAAATGAAACACGGTTTGTGCTAGCTCTTTGAAAATTGACAAAATAAAGTAGATTTAGGTTCTGTCTCTATGGTTTGTTTTCTTTTGAAGCAGCCCTAACTAGAGACTGAATAAAAATACACTTTCATTGAAAACGTGTGCCAAGCGTCCAAAATTACTGGTTTTCTGAAATCTCGGCAAACCTTTTTTCACCAAATCTTGATGATTCTCTGTGGTAATGATCAGTTCACTAAGTCCACTTGGCCACCCAATTTTCACTCTTCTAGGTTGAAGCGTTCGTTTCCAGTAAGAGTTTGAATTTTTAGGTTTCACTCTGTTTTCTCCTATATAGATAGATGTGTTGGGAACTCTAAATGAAACACGGTTTGTGCTAGCTCTTTGAAAATTGACAAAATAAAGTAGTTCTAAGTTCTGTATCTAAGGTTTGTTTCCTCTTGAAGCAGCCCTAAGCAGAGACTGCCTAAAGACATTTTCATTGGAAAGGTGTGCCAAGCGTCCAAAAGTACTGGTTTTCTGAAATCTCAGCAAACATTTTTTCACCCAAGCTTGATGATTCTCTGTGGTAATGATCAGTTCACTAAGTCCCCTTGGCTGCCCAATTTTCACTCTTCTAGGTTGATGCATTCGTTTCCAGTAAGAGTTTGAATTTTTAGGTTTCACTCTGTTTTCTCCTATATAGATAGATGTTTTGGTAACTCTAAATGAAACACGGTTTGTGCTAGCTCTTTGAAAATTGACAAAATAAAGTAGTTTTAGGTTCTGTCTCCTTGGTTTGTTTCCTCTTGAAGCAGCCCTAACTAGAGACTGCCTAAGTACACTTTCATTGGAAAGGTGTGCCAAGCGTCCAAAAGCACTGGTTTTCTGAAATCTCGGCAAACATTTTTTCACCCAATCTTGATGATTCTCTATGGTAATGATCAGTTCACTAAGCCCACTTGGGTGCCCAATATTCACTCTTCTAGTTTGAAGCGTTCGTTTTTCAGTAAGAGTTTGAATTTTTAGGTTTCACTCTGTTTTCTCCTATATAGATAGATGTGTTTGGAACTCTAAATGAAACAAGGTTTGTGCTAGCTCTTTGAAAATTGTCAAAATAAAGTAGTTTTATGTTCTGTCTCAATGGTTTGTTTCCTCTTCAAGCAACCCTAACTGGAGACTGCCTAAATACACACTCATTGGAAACGTGTGCCAAGAGTCCAAAACTACTGGTTTTCTGAAATCTCGGCAAACATTTTTTCACCCAATCTGGATGATTCTCTGTGGTAGTGATCAGTTCACTAAGTCAACTTGGCTTCCCAATTTTCACTCTTCTAGGTTGAAGCGTTCGTTTCCAGTAATAGTTTGAATTTTTAGGTTTCACTGTGTTTTCTCCTATATAGATAGATGTGTTTGGAACTCTAAATGAAACACGGTTTGTGCTAGCTCTTTGAAAATTGACAAAATAAAGTAGTTTTATGTTCTGTCTCTATGGATTGTTTCCTCTTGAAGAAGCCCTAACTAGAGACTGCCTAAAAACACTTTCATTAAAAAGGTGTGCCAAGCGTCCAAAGTACTGGTTTTCTGAAATCTCGGCAAACATTTTTCCACCCAATCTTGATGATTCTCTGTGGTAATGATCAGTTCACTAAGTCCACTTGGCCGCCCAATTTTCACTCTTCTAGGTTGAAGCGTTCGTTTCCAGTAAGAGTTTGAATTTTTAGGTTTCACTCTGTTTTCTCCTATATAGATAGATGTGTTGGGAACTCTAAATGAAACACGGTTTGTGCTAGCTCTTTGAAAATTGACAAAATAAAGTAGTTCTAAGTTCTGTCTCTAAGGTTTGTTTCCTCTTGAAGCAGCCCTAAGCAGAGACTGCCTAAAGACATTTTCATTGGAAAGGTGTGCCAAGCGTCCAAAAGTACTGGTTTTCTGAAATCTCGGGAAACATTTTTTCACCCAATCTCGATGACTCTGTGGTAATGATCAGTTCACTAAGTCCCCTTGGCTGCCCAATTTTCACTCTTCTAGGTTGAAGCGTTCGTTTCCAGTAAGAGTTTGAATTTTTAGGTTTCGCTCTGTTTTCTCCTATATAGATAGATGTGTTGGGAACTCTAAATGAAACACGGTTTGTGCTAGCTCTTTAAAAATTGAAGAAATAAAGTAGTTCTAAGTTCTGTCTCTAAGGTTTGTTTCCTCTTGAAGCAGCCCTAAGCAGAGACTGCCTAAAGACATTTTCATTGGAAACGTGTGCCAAGCGTCCAAAAGTACTGGTTTTCTGAAATCTCGGCAAACATTTTTCCACCCAATCTTGATGATTCTCTGTGGTATTGATCAGTTCACTACGTCCACTTGGCTGCCCAATTTTCACTCTTCTAGGTTGAAGCGTTCGTTTCCAGTAAGAGTTTGAATTTTTAGGTTTCACTCTGTTTTCTCCTATATAGATAGATGTGTTGGGAACTCTAAATGAAACACGGTTTGTGCTAGCTCTTTGAAAATTGACAAAAAAAAGTAGTTTTAGGTTCTGTCTCCATGATTTGTTTCCTCTTGAAGCATCCCTAACTAGAGACTGCCTAAGTACACTTTCATTGGAAAGGTGTGCCAAGCGTCCAAAAGCACTGGTTTTCTGAAATCTCGGCAAACATTTTTTCACCCAATCTTGATGATTCTCTATGGTAATGATCAGTTCACTAAGCCCACTTGGCTGCCCAATATTCACTCTTCTAGGTTGAAGCGTTCGTTTTCAGTAAGAGTTTGAATTTTTAGGTTTCACTCTGTTTTCTCCTATATAGATAGATGTGTTGGGAACTCTAAATGAAACACGGTTTGTGCTAGCTCTTTGAAAATTGACAAAAAAAAGTAGTTTTAGGTTCTGTCTCAATGGTTTGTTTCCTCTTCAAGCAGCCCTAACTGGAGACTGCCTAAATACACTTTCATTGGAAACGTGTGCCAAGAGTCCAAAAGTACTGGTTTTCTCAAATCTCGGCAAACATTTTTTCACCCAATCTGGATGATTCTCTGTGGTAGTGATCAGTTCACTAAGTCAACTTGGCTTCCCAATTTTCACTCTTCTAGGTTGAAGCGTTCGTTTCCAGTAATAGTTTGAATTTTTAGGTTTCACTGTGTTTTCTCTATATAGATAGATGTGTTTGGAACTCTAAATGAAACACGGTTTGTGCTAGCTCTTTGAAAATTGACAAAATAAAGTAGATTTAGGTTCTGTCTCTATGGTTTGTTTTCCCTTGAAGCAGCCCTAACTAGAGACTGCCTAAATACACTTTCATTGGAAACGTGTGCCAAGCGTCCAAAATTACTGGTTTTCGGAAATCTCGGAAACATTTTTTCACCCAATCTTGATGATTCTCTGTGGTAATGATCAGTTCACTAAGTCCACTTGGCCGCCCAATTTTCACTCTTCAAGGTTGAGGCGTTCGTTTCCAGTAAGAGTTTGAATTTTTAGGTTTCACTCCGTTTCTCCTATATAGATAGATGTGTTGGGAACTCTAAATGAAACACGGTTTGTGCTAGGTCTTTGAAAATTGACAAAATAAAGTAGTTCTAAGTTCTGTCTCTAAGGTTTGTGTCCTCTTGAAGCAGCCCTAAGCAGAGACTGCCTAAAGACATTTTCATTGGAAAGGTGTGCCAAGCGTCCAAAAGTACTGGTTTTCTGAAATCTCGGCAAACCTTTTTTCACTCAATCTTGATGAGACATTGTTTTAATGATCAGTTCACTAAGCCCACTTGGCTGCCCAATTTTCACTATTCTAGGTTGAAGCGTTCGTTTCCACTCATAGTTTGAATTTTTAGGTTTCACTCTGTTTTCTCCTATATAGATAGATGTGTTGGGAACTCTAAATGAAACACGGTTTGTGCTAGCTCTTTGAAAATTGACAAAATAATGTAGTTCTAAGTTCTGTCTCTATGGTTTGTTTCCTCTTGAAGCAGCCCTAACTAGAGACTGCCTAAATACACTTTCATTGGAAAGGTGTGCCAAGCGTCCAAAAGTACTGGTTTTCTGAAATCTCGGCCAACATTTTTTCACCCAATCTGGATGATTCTCTGTGGTAATGATCAGTTCACTAAGTCCACTTGGCCGCCCAATTTTCAGTCTTCTAGGTTGAAGCGTTCGTTTCCAGTAAGAGTTTCAATTTTTAGGTTTCACTCTGTTTTCTCCTATATAGATAGATGTGTTGGGAACTCTAAATGAAACACGGTTTGTGCTAGCTCTTTGAAAATTGACAAAATAAAGTAGATTTAGGTTCTGTCTCTATGGTTTGCTTCCTCTTGAAGCAGCCCTAACTAGAGACTGCCTAAATACACTTTCATTGGAAACGTGTGCCAAGCGTCCAAAAGTACTGGTTTTCTGAAATCTCGGCAAACATTTTATCACCCAATCTTGATGATTCTCTGTGGTAATGATCAGTTCACTAAGTCCACTTGGCCACCCAATTTTCACTCTTCTATGTTGAAGCGTTCGTTTCCAGTAAGAGTTTGAATTTTTAGGTTTCACTCTGTTTTCTCCTATATAGATAGATGTGTTGGATACTCTAAATGAAACACGGTTTGTGGGAGCTCTTTGAAAATTGACAAAATAAAGTAGTTCTAAGTTCTGTCTCTAAGGTTTGTTTCCTCTTGAAGCAGCCCTAAGCAGAGACTGCCTAAAGACATTTTCATTGAGAAGGTGTGCCAAGCGTCCAAAAGTACTGGTTTTCTGAAATCTCGGCAAACATTTTTTCACCCAAGCTTGATGATTCTCTGTGGTAATGATCAGTTCACTAAGTCCCCTTGGCTGCCCAATTTTCACTCTTCTAGGTTGATGCATTCGTTTCCAGTAAGAGTTTGAATTTTTAGGTTTCACTCTGTTTTCTCCTATATAGATAGATGTGTTGGGAACTCTAAATGAAACACGGTTTGTGCTAGCTCTTTGAAAATTGACAAAATAAAGTAGTTTAAGGTTCTGTCTCCATGGTTTGTTTCCTCTTGAAGCAGCCCTAACTAGAGACTGCCTAAGTACACTTTCATTGGAAAGGTGTGCCAAGCGTCCAAAAGCACTGGTTTTCTGAAATCTCAGCAAACATTTTTTCACCCAATCTTGATGATTCTCTATGGTAATGATCAGTTCACTAAGCCCACTTGGGTGCCCAATATTCACTCTTCTAGGTTGAAGTGTTCGTTTTTCAGTAAGAGTTTGAATTTTTAGGTTTCACTGTGTTTTCTCCTATATAGATAGGTGTGTTTGGAACTCTAAATGAAACAAGGTTTGTGCTAGCTCTTTGAAAATTGACAAAATAAAGTAGTTTTAGGTTCTGTTTCAATGGTTTGTTTCCTCTTCAAGCAGCCCTAACTGGAGACTGCCTAAATACACTTTCATTGGAAACGTGTGCAAAGAGTCCAAAAGTACTGGTTTTCTGAAATCTCGGCAAACATTTTTTCACCCAATCTGGATGATTCTCTGTGGTAGTGATCAGTTCACTAAGTCAACTTGGCTTCCCAATTTTCACTGTTCTAGGTTGAAGCGTTCGTTTCCCGTAATAGTTTGAATTTTTAGGTTTCACTGTGTTTTCTCCTATATAGATAGATGTGTTGGGAACTCTAAATGAAACACGGTTTGTGCTAGCTCTTTGAAAATTGACAAAATAATGTAGATTTAGGTTCTGTCTCTATGGTTTGTTTCCTCTTCAAGCAGCCTTAACTGGAGACTGCCTAAATACACTTTCATTGGAAACATGTGACAAGAGTCCAAAAGTACTGGTTTTCTCAAATCTCGGCAAATATTTTTTCACCCAATCTGGATGATTCTCTGTGGTAGTGATCAGTTCACTAAGTCAACTTGGCTTCCCAATTTTCACTCTTCTAGGTTGAAGCGTTCGTTTCCAGTAATAGTTTGAATTTTTAGGTTTCACTCTGTTTTCTCCTATATTGATAGATGTGTTGGGAACTCTAAATGAAACACGGTTTGTGCTAGCTCTTTGAAAATTGACAAAATAAAGTAGATTTAGGTTCTGTCTCTATGGTTTGCTTCCTCTTGAAGCAGCCCTAACTAGAGACTGCCTAAATACACTTTCATTGGAAACGTGTGCCAAGCGTCCAAAACTACTGGTTTTTGAAATCTCGGCAAACATTTTTTCACCCAATCTTGATGATTCTCTGTGGTAATGATCAGTTCTCTAAGTCCCCTTGGCTGCCCAATTTTCACTCTTCTAGGTTGAAGCGTTCGTTTCCAGTAAGAGTTTGAATTTTTAGGTTTCACTGTGTTTTCTCCTATATAGATAGATGTGTTGGGAACTCTAAATGAAACACGGTTTGTGCTAGCTCTTTGAAAATTGACAAAATAAAGCAGTTTTAGGTTCTGTCTGCTTGGTTTGTTTCCTCTTGAAGCAGCCCTAACTAGAGACTGCCTAAGTACACTTTCATTGGAAAGGTGTGCCAAGCGTCCAAAAGCACTGGTTTTCTGAAATCTCGGCAAACATTTTTTCACCCAATCTTGATGATTCTCTATGGTAATGATCAGTTCACTAAGCCCACTTGGCTGCCCAATATACACTCTTCTAGGTTGAAGCGTTCGTTTCCAGTAAGAGTTTGAATTTTTAGGTTTCACTCTGTTTTCTCCTATATAGATAGATGTGTTGGGAACTCTAAATGAAACACGGTTTGTGCTAGCTCTTTGAAAATTGACAAAATAATGTAGATTTAGGTTCTGTCTCTATGGTTTGTTTTCTCTTGAAGCAGCCCTAACTAGAGACTGCCTAAATACACTTTCATTGGAAACGTGTGCCAAGCGTCCAAAAGTACTGGTTTTCTGAAATCTCGGCAAACATTTTTTCACCCAATCTTGATGAGACATTGTGGTAGTGATCAGTTCACTAAGCCCACTTGGCTGCCCAATTTTCACTATTGTAGGTTGAAGCGTTCATTTCCAGTAAGAGTTTGAATTTTTAGGTTACACTCTGTTGTCTCCTATATAGATAGATGTGTTGGGAACTCTAAATTAAACACGGTTTGTGCTAGCTCTTTGAAAATTGACAAAATAAAGAAGTTCTAAGTTCTGTCTCTATGGTTTGTTTCCTCTTGAAGCAGCTCTAACTAGAGACTGCCTAAGTACACTTTGATTGGAAAGGTGTGCCAAGCGTCCAAAGTACTGGTTTTCTGAAATCTCGGCAAAATTTTTTTCACCCAATCTTGATGATTCTCTGTGGTAGTGATCAGCTCACTAAGTCCACTTTGCTGCCCAATTTTCACTCTTCTAGGTTGAAGCGTTCGATTCCAGTAAGAGTTTGAATTTTTAGGTTTCACTCTGTTTTCTCCTATATAGATAGATGTGTTGGGAACTCTAAATGAAACACGGTTTGTGCTAGCTCTTTGAAAATTAACAAAATAAAGTAGATTTAGGTTCTGTCTCTATGGTTTGTTTTCTCTTGAAGCAGCCCTAACTAGAGACTGCCTAAATACACTTTCATTGGAAACGTGTGCCAAGCGTCCAAAAGTACTGTTTTTCTGAAATCTCGGCAAACATTTTTTCACCCAATCTTGATGATTCTCTGTGGTAATGATCAGTTCACTAAGTCCACTTGGCCGCCCAATTTTCACTCTTCTAGGTTGAAGCGTTCGTTTCCAGTAAGAGTTTGAATTTTTAGGTTTCACTCTGTTTTCTCCTATATAGATAGATGTGTTGGGAACTCTAAATGAAACACGGTTTGTGCTAGCTCTTTGAAAATTGACAAAATAAAGTAGTTCTAAGTTCTGTCTCTAAGGTTTGTTTCCTCTTGAAGCAGCCCTAAGCAGAGACTGCCTAAAGACATTTTCATTGGAAAGGTGTGCCAAGCGTCCAAAATTACTGGTTTTCTGAAATCTCGGCAAACATTTTTTCACCCAAGCTTGATGATTCTCTGTGGTAATGATCAGTTCAGTAAGTCCCCTTGGCCGCCCAATTTTCACTCTTCTAGGTTGATGCGTTCGTTTCCAGTAAGAGTTTGAATTTTTAGGTTTCACTCTGTTTTCTCCTATATAGATAGATGTGTTGGGAACTCTAAATGAAACACGGTTTGTGCTAGCTCTTTGAAAATTGACAAAATAAAGTAGTTTTTGGTTCTGTCTCCATGGTTTGTTTCCTCTTGAAGCAGCCCTAACTAGAGACTGCCTAAGTACACTTTCATTGGAAAGGTGTGCCAAGCGTCCCAAAGCACTGGTTTTCTGAAATCTCGGCAAACATTTTTCCACCCAATCTTGATGATTCTCTGTGTTATTGATCAGTTCACTACGTCTACTTGGCTGCCCAATCTTCACTCTTCTAGGTTGAAGCGTTCGTTTCCAGTAAGAGTTTGAATTTTTAGGTTTCACTCTGTTTTCTCCTATATAGATAGATGTGTTGGGAACTCTAAATGAAACACGGTTTGTGCTAGCTCTTTGAAAATTGACAAAATAAAGTAGTTTTAGGTTCTGTCTCTATGGTTTGTTTCCTCTTCAAGCAGCCCTAACTGGAGACTGAAAAAATACACTTTCATTGGAAACGTGTGCCAAGCGTCCACAAGTACTGGTTTTGTGAAATCTCGGCAAACATTTTTTCACCCAATCTGGATGATTCTCTGTGGTAGTGATCAGTTCACTAAGTCAACTTGGCTTCCCAATTTTCACTCTTCTAGGTTGAAGCGTTCGTTTCCAGTAATAGTTTGAATTTTTAGGTTTCACTGTGTTTTCTCCTATATAGATAGATGTGTTTGGAACTCTAAATGAAACACGGTTTGTGCTAGCTCTTTGAAAATTGACAAAATAAAGTAGATTTAGGTTCTGTCTCTATGGTTTGTTTTCTCTTGAAGCAGCCCTAAGTAGAGACTGCCTAAATACAGTTTCATTGGAAACGTGTGCCAAGCGTCCAAAATTACTGGTTTTCTGAAATCTCGGCAAACATTTTTTCACCCAATCTTGATGATTCTCTGTGGTAATGATCAGTTCACTAAGTCCACTTGGCCGCCCAATTTTCACTCTTCTAGGTTGAAGCGTTCGTTTCCAGTAAGAGTTTGAATTTTTAGGTTTCACTCTGTTTTCTCCTATATAGATAGATGTGTTGGGAACTCTAAATGAAACACGGTTTGTGCCTGGTCTTTGAAAATTGACAAAATAAAGTAGTTCTACGTTCTGTCTCTAAGGTTTGTTTCCTCATGAAGCAGCCCTAAGCAGAGACTGCCTAAAGACATTTTCATTGGAAAGGTGTGCCAAGCGTTCAAAAGTACTGGTTTTCTGAAATCTCGGCAAACCTTTTTTCACCCAATCTTGATGAGACATTGTTTTAATGATCAGTTCACTAAGCCCACTTGGCGTCCCAATGTTCACTATTCTAGGTTGAAGCGTTCGTTTCCAGTAAGAGTTTGAATTTTTAGGTTACACTCTGTTGTCTCCTATATAGATAGATGTGTTGGGAACTCTAAATTAAACACGGTTTGTGCTAGCTCTTTGAAAATTGACAAAATAAAGTAGTTCTAAGTTCTGTCTCTATGGTTTGTTTCCTCTTGAAGCAGCCCTAACTAGAGACTGCCTAAGTACACTTTCATTGGAAAGGTGTGCCAAGCGTCCAAAAGCACTGGTTTTCTGAAATCTCGGCAAACCTTTTTTCATCCAATCTTGATGAGACATTGTGGTAATGATAGTTCACTAAGCCCACTTGGCTGCCCAATTTTCACTATGCTAGGTTGAAGCGTTCGTTTCCAGTAAGAGTTTGAATTTTTAGGTTACACTCTGTTGTCTCCTATATAGATAGATGTGTTGGGAACTCTAAATTAAACACGGTTTGTGCTAGCTCTTTGAAAATTGACAAAATAAAGTAGTTCTAAGTTCTGTCTCTATGGTTTGTTTCCTCTTGAAGCAGCCCTAAATAGAGACTGCCTAAATACACTTTCATTGGAAAGGTGTGCCAAGCGTCCAAAGTACTGGTTTTCTGAAATCTCGGCAAAATTTTTTTCACCCAATCTTGATGATTCTCTGTGGTAGTGATCAGTTCACTAAGTCCACTTTGCTGCCCAATTTTCACTCTTCTAGGTTGAAGCGTTCGATTCCAGTAAGAGTTTGAATTTTTAGGTTTCACTCTGTTTTCTCCTATATAGATAGATGTTTTGGGAACTCTAAATGAAACACGGTTTGTGCTAGCTCTTTGAAAATTGACAAAATAAAGTAGATTTAGGTTCTGTCTCTATGGTTTGTTTTCTTTTGAAGCAGCCCTAACTAGAGACTGAATAAAAATACACTTTCATTGAAAACGTGTGCCAAGCGTCCAAAATTACTGGTTTTCTGAAATCTCGGCAAACCTTTTTTCACCAAATCTTGATGATTCTCTGTGGTAATGATCAGTTCACTAAGTCCACTTGGCCACCCAATTTTCACTCTTCTAGGTTGAAGCGTTCGTTTCCAGTAAGAGTTTGAATTTTTAGGTTTCACTCTGTTTTCTCCTATATAGATAGATGTGTTGGGAACTCTAAATGAAACACGGTTTGTGCTAGCTCTTTGAAAATTGACAAAATAAAGTAGTTCTAAGTTCTGTATCTAAGGTTTGTTTCCTCTTGAAGCAGCCCTAAGCAGAGACTGCCTAAAGACATTTTCATTGGAAAGGTGTGCCAAGCGTCCAAAAGTACTGGTTTTCTGAAATCTCAGCAAACATTTTTTCACCCAAGCTTGATGATTCTCTGTGGTAATGATCAGTTCACTAAGTCCCCTTGGCTGCCCAATTTTCACTCTTCTAGGTTGATGCATTCGTTTCCAGTAAGAGTTTGAATTTTTAGGTTTCACTCTGTTTTCTCCTATATAGATAGATGTTTTGGTAACTCTAAATGAAACACGGTTTGTGCTAGCTCTTTGAAAATTGACAAAATAAAGTAGTTTTAGGTTCTGTCTCCTTGGTTTGTTTCCTTTTGAAGCAGCCCTAACTAGAGACTGCCTAAGTACACTTTCATTGGAAAGGTGTGCCAAGCGTCCAAAAGCACTGGTTTTCTGAAATCTCGGCAAACATTTTTTCACCCAATCTTGATGATTCTCTATGGTAATGATCAGTTCACTAAGCCCACTTGGGTGCCCAATATTCACTCTTCTAGTTTGAAGCGTTCGTTTTTCAGTAAGAGTTTGAATTTTTAGGTTTCACTCTGTTTTCTCCTATATAGATAGATGTGTTTGGAACTCTAAATGAAACAAGGTTTGTGCTAGCTCTTTGAAAATTGTCAAAATAAAGTAGTTTTAGGTTCTGTCTCAATGGTTTGTTTCCTCTTCAAGCAACCCTAACTGGAGACTGCCTAAATACACACTCATTGGAAACGTGTGCCAAGAGTCCAAAACTACTGGTTTTCTGAAATCTCGGCAAACATTTTTTCACCCAATCTGGATGATTCTCTGTGGTAGTGATCAGTTCACTAAGTCAACTTGGCTTCCCAATTTTCACTCTTCTAGGTTGAAGCCTTCGTTTCCAGTAATAGTTTGAATTTTTAGGTTTCACTGTGTTTTCTCCTATATAGATAGATGTGTTTGGAACTCTAAATGAAACACGGTTTGTGCTAGCTCTTTGAAAATTGACAAAATAAAGTAGTTTTATGTTCTGTCTCTATGGATTGTTTCCTCTTGA
>NW_027510499.1:0-33400 GCF_048772815.1 Callospermophilus lateralis | reverse complement strand
AGTATCATCCAGATTGGGTGAAAAAATATTTGCTGGTATTTTGGAAACTCGTTATTTCTTATAAGTCTGGCAACCACTATAAATGAAAGTGCTTCCACAGTCTGTGCCTAGGGCTACTTGAAGAAGAAACAAACCATAGAGACAAAACTGAGAACTACTTTAGTTTGTCAAGTTTCAAAGAGCTACTACAATCCATGTTGGATTTAGAGTTCCAAATTCATCTCTGTATAGGAGAGAACAGAGAGAAACCTAAATATAAAAACTGCTACTGTAGACGAACGCTTCAACCTAGAAGAACAAAATTTGGTGAGCCAAGTGGGATCTGTGTACTGATCATTACCACCAAGTATCATCAAGATTGGGTGAAAAAATATTTGCTGGTATTTCGGAAACTCGTTATTTCTTAGAAGCTGGGCAACCCCTCTCAATGAAAGTGCTTTTCCACAGTGTGTGCCTAGGGCTACTTGAAGAGGAAAAAAACCATAGAGACAAAACGGAGAACTCCTTTATTTTGTCAAGTTTCAAAGAGCTACTACAATCCATGTTGGATTTAGAGTTCCAAATTCATCTATCTATATAGGAGAGAACAGAGAGAAACATAAGTATAAAAACTGCTACTGTAGACGAACGCTTCAACCTAGAGGAACAAAATTTGGTGAGCCAAGTGAAATTTGTGTACTGATCATTACCACCAAGTATCATCAAGTTTGGGTGAAAAAATATTTGCTGGTATTTCGGAAACTTGTAATTTCTTAGAAGCTTGGCAACCCCTCTCAATGAAAGTGCTTTTCCACAGTCTGTGACTAGGGCTACTTGAAGAGGAAACAAACCATAGAGACAAAACTGAGAACTCCTTTATTTTGTAAAGTTTCAAAGAGCTACTACAATCCATGTTGGATTTAGAGTTCCAAATTCATCTATCTATATAGGAGAGAACAGAGGGAAACCTAAATATAAAAACTGCTACTGTAGACGAACGCTTCAACCTAGAAGAACAAAATTTGGTGAGCCAAGTGGGATTTGTGTACTGATCATGACCACCAAGTATCATCAAGATTGGGTGAAAAAATATTTGCTGGTATTTTGGAAAATCGTTATTTCTTAGAAGTGTGCCAACCACTATCAATGAAAGTGCTTCCACAGTCTGTGCCTAGGGCTACTTGAAGAAGAAACAAACCATAGAGACAAAACTGAGAACTACTTTAGTTTGTCAAGTTTCAAAGAGCTACTACAATCCATGTTGGATTTAGAGTTCCAAATTCATCTCTGTATAGGAGAGAACAGAGAGAAACCTAAATATAAAAACTGCTACTGTAGACGAACGCTTCAACCTAGAAGAACAAAATTTGGTGAGCCAAGTGGGATTTGTGTACTGGTCATTAGCAACAAGTATCATCAAGATTGGGTGAAAAAATATTTGCTGGTACTTCGGAAACTCGTTATTTCTTAGAAGCTTGGCAACCACTCTCAATGAAAGTGCTTTTCCACAGTCTGTGCCTAGGGCAACTTGAAGAGAAAACAAACCATAGAGAAAAAACTCAGAACTCCTTTATTTTGTCAAGTTTCAAAGAGCTACTACAAACCATGTTGGATTTAGAGTTCCAAAATCATCTACCTATATATGAGAGCCCAGAGTGAAACCTAAATATAAAAACTGCTACTGTAGACGAACGCTTCAACCTAGAAGAACAAAATCGGTGAGCCAAGTGGGATCTGTGTACTGATCATTAGCAACAAGTATCATCAAGATTGGGTGAAAAAATATTTGCTGGTATTTCGGAAACTCGATATTTCTTAGAAGCTTGGCAACCACTCTCAATGAAAGTGCTTTTCCACAGTGTGTGCCTAGGGCTACTTGAAGAGGAAACAAACCATAGAGACAAAACTGAGAACTCCTTTATTTTGTCAAGTTTCAAAGAGCTACTACAAACCATGTTGGATTTAGTGTTCCAAATTCATCTATCTCTATAGGAGAGAACATAGGGAAACCTAAATATAAAAACTGCTACTGTAGACAAATGCTTCAACCTAGAAGAACAAAATTTGGTGAGCCAAGTGGGATCTGTGTACTGATCATTAGCAACAAGTATCATCAAGATTGGGTGAAAAAATATTTGCTGGTATTTCGGAAACTCGTTATTTCTTAGAAGCTTGGCAACCAATCTCAATGAAAGTGCTTTTACACAGTGTGTGCCTAGGGCTACTTGAAGTGGAAACAATCCATAGATACAAAACTGAGAACTCCTTTATTTTGTCAAGTTTCAAAGAGCTACTACAAACCATGTTGGATTTAGAGTTCCAAATTCATCTATCTATACAGGAGAGAACAGAGAGAAACCTTAATACAAAAACTGCTACTGTAGACGAACGGTTCAACCTAGAAGAACATAATTTGGTGAACCAAGTGGGATTTGTGTACTGATCATTACCACCAAGTATCATCAAGATTGGGTGAAAAAATATTTGCTGGTATTTTGGAAACTCGTTATTTCTTAGAAGCATGTCAACCCATCTCAATGAAAGTGCTTCCACAGTCTGTGCCTAGGGCTACTTGAAGAGGAAACAAACCATAGAGACAAAACTGAGAACTCCTTTATTTTTTCACGTTTCAAAGAGCTACTACAAACCATGTTGGATTTAGAGTTCCAAATTCATCTATCTATATAGGAGAGAACAGAGGGAAACCTAAATATAAAAACTGCTACTGTAGACGAACGCTTCAACCTAGAAGAACAAAATTTGGTGAGAAAAGTGGGATTTGTGTACTGATAATTACCACCAAGTATCATCAAGATTGGGTGAAAAAATATTTGCTGGTATTTCAGAAACTCGTAATTTCTTAGAAGCCTTGCAACCACTCTCAATGAAAGTGCTTTTCCACAGTCTGTGCCTAGGGATACTTTAAGAGGAAACAAACCATAGAAACAAAACTGAGAACTCCTTTATTTTTTCAAGTTTCAAAGAGCTACTACAAACCATGTTGGATTTAGAGTTCCAAATGCAT
Organism: Callospermophilus lateralis; assembly: GCF_048772815.1. Classification (NCBI taxonomy): domain Eukaryota; kingdom Metazoa; phylum Chordata; class Mammalia; order Rodentia; family Sciuridae; genus Callospermophilus; species Callospermophilus lateralis. The sequence goes on along the minus strand of NW_027510499.1, from coordinate 30,396 downwards.
CTTTCTATATAGGAGAGAACAGAGGGAAACCTAAATATAAAAACATCTACTGTAGATGAACGCATCAACATAGAAGATCAAAATTTGGTGAGCCAAGTGGGATTTGTGTTCTGATCATTACCACCAAGTATCATCAAGTTTGGGTGAAAAAATATTTGCTGGTATTTTGGAAACTCGTTATTTCTTAAACCTTGGCAACCCATCTCAATGAAAGTGATTTCCACAGTCTGTGCCTAGGGCTACTTGAAGAGGAAACAAACCATAGAGACAAAACTGAGAACTCCTTTATTTTGTCAAGTATCAAAGAGCTACTACAAACCATGTTGGATTTAGAGTTCCAAATTCATCTATCTATACAGGAGAGAACAGAGGGAAACCTAAATATAAAAACTGCTACTGTAGACGAACGGTTCAACCTAGTAGAACAAAATTTGGTGAGCCAAGTGGGATATGTGTACTGATCATTACCACCAAGTATGATCAAGATTGGGTGAAAAAATATTTGCTGGTATTTCGGAAACTCGTTATTTCGTAGAAGCTTGGCAACCCCTCTCAATAAAAGTGCTTTTCCACAGTGTGTGTCTAGGGCTAATTGAAGAGGAAACAATCCATAGAGACAAAACTGAGAACTCCTTTATTTTGTCAAGTTTCAAAGAGCTACTACAAACCATGTTGGATTTAGAGTTCCAAATTCATCTATCTATACAGGAGAGAACAGAGGGAAACCTAAGTATAAAAACTGCTACTGTAGACGAACGCTTCAACCTAGAAGAACATAATTTGGTGAGCCAAGTGGGATTTGTGTACTGATCATTAGCAACAAGTATCATCAAGATTGGGTGAAAAAATATTTGCTGGTGTTTCGGGAACTCGTAATTTCTTAGAAGCTTGGCAACCCCTCTCAATGAAAGTGCTTTTCCACAGTCTGTGACTAGGGCTACTTGAAGAGGAAACAAACCATAGAGACAAAACTGAGAACTCCTTTATTTTGTTAAGTTTCAAAGAGCTACTACAAACCATGTTGGATTTAGAATTCCAAATTCATATATCTATATATGAGAGAACAGAGGGAAACCTAAATATAAAAACTGCTACTGTAGACGAACGCTTCAACCTAGAAGAACAAAATTTGGTGAGCCAAGTGGGATTTGTGTACTGATCATTACCACCAAGTATCATCAAGATTGGGTGAAAAAATATTTGCTGGTATTTTGGAAACTCGTTATTTCTTAGAAGCATGGCAACCCATCTCAATGAAAGTGCTTCCACAGTCTGTGCCTACGGCTACTTGAAGAGGAAACAAACCATAGAGACAAAACTGAGAACTCCTTTATTTTGTCAAGTTTCATAGAGCTACTACAATCCATGTTGGATTTAGATTTCCAAATTCATCTATCTATTTAGGAGAGAACAGAGAGAAACCTAAATATAAAAACTGCTACTGTAGACGAACGCTTCAACCTAGAAGAACAAAATTTGGTGAGCAAAGTGGGATTTGTGTACTGATCATTACCACCATGTATCATCAAGATTGGGTTAAAAAAATATTTGCTGGTATTTCGGAAATTCGTAATTTCTTAGAAGCTTGGCAACCCATCTCAATGAAAGTGCTTTCCACAGTCTGTGCCTAGGGCTACTTGAAGAGGAAACAAACCATAGAGACAAAACTGAGAACTCCTTTATTTTGTCAAGTTTTAAAGAGCTACTATAAACCATGTTGGATTTAGAGTTCCAAATTCATCTATCTATATAAGAGAGAACAGAGGGAAACCTAAATATAAAAACTGCTACTGTAGACGAACGCTTCAACCTAGAAGAACAAAATTTGGTGAGCCAAGTGGGATTTGTGTACTGATCATTTCCACCAAGTATAATCAAGATTGGGTGAAAAAATATTTGCTGGTATTTTCTAAACTGCTTATTTCTTACAAGCTTGGCAACCCATTTCAATGAAAGTGCCCTCACAGTCTGTGCCTAGGCCTCTTGAAGAGGAAACAAACCATAGAGACAAAACTGAGAACTCCTTTATTTTGTCAAGTTTCAAAGAGCTACTATAAACCATGTTGGATTTAGAGTTCCAAATTCATCTATCTATATAGGAGAGAACAGAGGGAAACCTAAATATAAAAACTGCTACTGTAGACGAACGCTTCAACCTAGAAGAACAAAATTTGGTGAGCCAAGTGGGATTTGTGTACTGATCATGACCACCAAGTATCATCAAGATTGGGTGAAAAAATACTTGCTGGTATTTTTGAAACTCCTTATTTCTTAGAAGCCTGGCAACCACTCTCAATGAAATTGCTTCCACAGTCTGTGCCTAGGGCTACTTGAAGAAGAAACAAACCATAGAGACAAAACTGAGAACTCTTTTAGTTTGTCAAGTTTCTAAGACCTACTACAAACCATGTTGGCTTTAGAGTTCCAAATTCATCTATCTATATATGAGAGAACAGAGTGAAACCTAAATATAAAAACTGTTACTGTAGACGAACACTTCAACCTAGAAGAACCAAATTTGGTGAGCCAAGTGGGATCAGTGTACTGATCATTACCACCAAGTATCATCAAGATTGCTGAAAAAATATTTGCTGGTGTTTCGGAAACTCGTTATTTCTTAGAAGCTTGGCAACCCCTCTCAATGAAAGTGCTTTTCCACAGTGTGTGCCTAGGGCTACTTGAAGAGGAAACAAACCATAGAGACAAAACTGAGAACTCCTTTATTTTGTCAAGTTTCAAAGATCTACTACAAACCATGTTGGCTTTAGAGTTCCAAATTCATCTATCTATACAGGAGAGAACAGAGTGAAACATAAATATAAAAACTGATACTGTAGACGAACGCTTGAACATAGAAGAACAAAATTTGGTGAGCCTAGTGGGATTTGTGTACTCATCATTACCACCAAGTATCATCAAGATTGGGTGAAAAAATATTTGCTGGTATTTCGGAAACTCGTTATTTCTTAGAAGCTTGGCAACCCATATCAATGAAAGTGCTTTCCACAGTCTGTGCCTAGGGCTACTTGAAGAGGAAACAAACCATAGAGACAAAACTGAGAACTCCTTTATTTTGTCAAGTTTCAAAGAGCTACTTCAAACCATGTTGGATTTAGAGTTCAAAATTCATCTATCTAAATTGGAGCGAACAGAGGGAAACCTAAATATATAAACTGCTACTGTAGACGAAAGCTCCAAACTAGAAGAACAAAATTTGGTGAACCAAGTGGGATTTGTGTACTGATCATTACCACCAAGTATCATCAAGATTGGGTGAAAAAATATTTGCTGGTATTTCGGAAACTCGGAATTTCTTAGAAGCTTGGCAACCCCTCTCAATGAAAGTGCTTTTCCACAGAATCTGCCTAGGGCTACATGAAGAGGAAACAAACCATAGAGACAAAACTGAGAACTTTTTTATTTTGTCAAGTTTCAAAGAGCTACTACAATCCATGTTGGATTTAGAGTTCCAAATTCATCTATCTATATAGGAGAGAACAGAGAGAAACCTAAATATAAAAACTGCTACTGTAGACGAACGCTTCAACCTAGAAGAACAAAATTAGGTGAGCCAAGTGGGATTTTTGTAGTGATCATTACCACCAAGAATCATCAAGTTTGGGTGAAAAAATATTTGCTGGTGTTTCGGAAACTTGTAATTTCTTAGAAGCTTGGCAACCACTCTCAATGAAAGTGCTTTTTCACAGTCTGTGACTAGGGCTACTTGAAGAGGAAACAAACCATAGAGACAAAACTGAGAACTCCTTTATTTTGTCAAGTTTCAAAAAGCTACTACAAACCATGTTGGATTTAGAGTTCCAAATTCATCTATCTATATAGGAGAGAACAGAGGGAAACCTATATATAAAAACTGCTATTGTAGACGAACGCTTCAACCTAGAAGAACAAAATTTGGTGAGCCAAGTGGGATTTGTGTATTGATCATTACCACAAAGTATCATCAAGATTGGGTGAAAAAATATTTGCTGGTGTTTCGGAAACTTGTAATTTCTTAGAAGCTTTGCAACCACTCTCAATGAAAGTGCTTTTCCACAGTTTGTGCCTAGGGTTACTTGAAGAGGAAACAAACCATAGAGACAAAACTGAGAACTCCTTTATTTTGTCAAGTTTCAAAGTGCTACTACAAACCAAGTTGTATTTAGAGTTCCAAATTCTTCTATTTATACAGGAGAGAACAGAGGGAAACCTAAATATAAAAACTGCTACTGTGGAGGAACGCTTCAACCTAGAAGAACAAAATTTGGTGAGCCAAGTGGGATTTGTGTTCTGATCATTACCACCAAGTATCATAAGTTTGGGTGAAAAAATATTTGCTGGTATTTTGGAAACTCGTTATTTCTTAGAACCTTGGCAACCCATCTCAATGAAAGTGCTTTCCACAGTCTGTGCCTAGGGCTACTTGAAGAGGAAACAAACCATAGAGACAAAACTGAGAACTCCTTTTTTTTTCAAGTATCAAAGAGCTACTACAAACCATGTTGGATTTAGAGTTCCAAATTCATCTATCTATATAGGAGAGAACAGAGGGAAACCTAAATATAAAAACATCTACTGTAGATGAACGCATCAACATAGAAGATCAAAATTTGGTGAGCCAAGTGGGATTTGTGTTCTGATCATTACCACCAAGTATCATCAAGTTTGGGTGAAAAAATATTTGCTGGTATTTTGGAAACTCGTAATTTCTTAGAAGCTTGGCAACCCATCTCAATGAAAGTGCTTTCCACAGTCTGTGCCTAGGGCTACTTGAAGAGGAAACAAACCATAGAGACAAAACTGAGAACTCCTTTATTTTGTCAAGTATCAAAGAGCTACTACAAACCATTTTGGATTTAGAGTTCCAAATTCATCTATCTATACAGGAGAGAACAGAGGGAAACCTAAGTATAAAAACTGCTACTGTAGACGAACGCTTCAACCTAGAAGAACATAATTTGGTGAGCCAAGTGGGATTTGTGTACTGATCATTAGCAACAAGTATCATCAAGATTGGGTGAAAAAATATTTGCTGGTGTTTCGGAAACTCGTAATTTCTTAGAAGCTTGGCAACCCCTCTCAATGAAAGTGCTTTTCCACAGTCTGTGACTAGGGCTACTTGAAGAGGAAACAAACCATAGAGACAAAACTGAGAACTCCTTTATTTTGTTAATTTTCAAAGAGCTACTAAAAACCATGTTGGATTTAGAATTCCAAATTCATATATCTATATATGAGAGAACAGAGGGAAACCTAAATATAAAAACTGCTACTGTAGACGAACGCTTCAACCTAGAAGAACAAAATTTGGTGAGCCACGTGGGATTTGTGTACTGATCATTACCACCAAGTATCATCAAGATTGGGTGAAAAAATATTTGCTGGTATTTTGGAAACTCGTTATTTCTTAGAAGCATGGCAACCCATCTCAATTATTGTGCTTCCACAGTCTGTGCCTAGGGCTACTTGAAGAGGAAACAAACCATAGAGACAAAACTGAGAACTCCTTTATTTTGTCAAGTTTCAAAGAGCTACTACAATCCATGTTGGATTTAGAGTTCCAAATCATCTATCTATATAGGAGAGATCAGAGGGAAACCTAAATATAAAAACTGCTACTGTAGACGAACGCTTCAACCTAGAAGAACAAAATTTGGTGAGCCAAGTGGGATTTTTGTACTGATCATTACCACCAAGTATCATCAAGTTGGGTGAAAAAATATTTACTGGTATTTCGGAAATTTGTAATTTCTTAGAAGCTTGGATACCCCTCTCAATGAAAGTGCTTTTCCACAGTGTGTGCCTAGGGCTACTTGAAGAGGAAACAAACCATAGAGACAAAACTGAGAACTCCTTTATTTTGTCAAGTTTCATAGAGCTACTACAATTCATGTTGGATTTAGATTTCCAAATTCATCTATCTATTTAGGAGAGAACCGAGAGAAACCTAAATATAAAAACTGCTACTGTAGAAGAACGCTTCAACCTAAGAACAAAATTTGGTGAGCCACGTGGGATTTGTGTACTGATCATTACCACCATGTATCATCAAGATTGGGTTAAAAAAACATTTGCTGGTATTTCGGAAATTCGTAATTTCTTAGAAGCTTGGGAACCCCTCTCAATGAAAGTGCTTTCCACAGTCTGTGCCTAGGGCTACTTGAAGAGGAAACAAACCATAGAGACAAAACTGAGAACTCCTTTATTTTGTCAAGTTTTAAAGAGCTACTATAAACCATGTTGGATTTAGAGTTCCAAATTCATCTATCTATATAAGAGAGAACAGAGGGAAACCTAAATATAAAAACTGCTACTGTAGACGAACGCTTCAACCTAGAAGAACATAATTTGGTGAGCCAAGTGTGATTTGTGTACTGATCATTACCACCAAGTATGATCAAGATTGGGTGAAAAAATATTTGCTGATATTTCAAAAACTCGTTATTTCGTAGAAGCTTGGCAACCCCTCTCAATAAAAGTGCTTTTCCACAGTGTGTGTCTAGGGCTAATTGAAGAGGAAACATCCATAGAGACAAAACTGAGAACTCCTTTATTTTGTCAAGTTTCAAAGAGCTACTACAAACCATGTTGGATTTAGAGTTCCAAATTCATCTATCTATACAGGAGAGAACAGAGGGAAACCTAAGTATAAAAACTGCTACTGTAGACGAACGCTTCAACCTAGAAGAACAAAATTTGGTGAGCCAAGTGGGATTTCTGTACTGATCTTTAGCAAGAAGTATCATCAAGATTGGGTGAGAAAATATTTGCTGGTATTTCGGAAACTCGTTATTTCTTAGAAGCTTGGCAACCCCTCTCAATGAAAGTGCTTTCCACAGTCTGTGCCTATGGCTATTTTAAGAGGAAACAAACCATACAGACAAAACTGAGAACTCCTTTATTTTGTCAAGTTTCAAAGCGGTACTACAAACCATGTTGGATTTAGAGTTCCAAATTCATCTATCTATATAGTAGAGAACAGAGGGAAACCTAAATATAAAAACTGCTACTGTAGACGAACGCTTCAACCTAGAAGAACAAAATTTGGTGAGCCAAGTGGGATATGTGTACTGATCATTACCACCAAGTATCATCAAGATTGGGTGAAAAAATATTTGATGGTATTTCGGAAACTCGTTATTTCTTAGAAGCTTGGCAACCCCTCTCAATGAAAATGCTTTTCCACAGTCTGTGCATAGGGCTATGTGAAGAGGAAACAAACCATAGAGACAAATCTGAGAACTGCTTTATTTTGTCAAGTTTCAAAGAGCTACAACAAACCATGTTGGATTTAGAGTTCCAAATTCATCTATCTATATAGGAGAGAACAGAGAGAAACCTAAATATAAAAACTGCTACTGTAGACGAACGCTTCAACCTAGAAGAACAAAATTAGGTGAGCCAAGTGGGATTTTTGTACTGATCATTACCACCAAGAATCATCAAGTTTGGGTGAAAAAATATTTGCTGGTGTTTCGGAAACTTGTAATTTCTTAGAAGCTTGGCAACCACTCTCAATGAAAGTGCTTTTCCACATTCTGTGACTAGGGCTACTTGAAGAGGAAACAAACCATAGAGACAAAACTGAGAACTCCTTTATTTTGTGAAGTTTCAAACAGCTACTACAAACCATGTTGGATTTAGAGTTCCAAATTCATCTATCTATATAGGAGAGAACAGAGGGAAACCTAAATATAAAAACTGCTATTGCAGACGAACGCTTCAACCTAGAAGAAAAAAATTTGGTGAGCCAAGTGGGATTTGTGTATTGATCATTACCACCAAGTATCATCAAGATTGGGTGAAAAAATATTTGCTGGTGTTTCGGAAACTTGTAATTTCTTAGAAGATTTGCAACCACTCTCAATGAAAGTGCTTTTCCACAGTTTGTGCCTAGGGTTACTTGAAGAGGAAACAAACCATAGAGACAAAACTGAGAACTCCTTTATTTTGTCAAGTTTCAAAGTGCTACTACAAACCACGTTGGATTTAGAGTTCCAAATTCATCTATTTATACAGGAGAGAACAGAGGGAAACCTAAATATAAAAACTGCTACTGTGGAGGAACGCTTCAACCTAGAAGAACAAAATTTGGTGAGCCAAGTTGGATTTGATTACTGATCATTACCACCAAGTATCATCATGATTGGGTGAAAAAATATTTGCTGGTATTTTAGAAACTCGTTATTTCTTAGAAGCATGTCAACCCATCTCAATGAAAGTGCTTCCACAGTGTGTGCCTAGGGCTAGTTGAAGAGGAAACAAACCATAGAGACAAAACTGAGAACTCCTTTATTTTTTCAAGTTTCAAAGAGCTACTACAAACCATGTTGGATTTAGAATTCCAAATTCATCTATCTATATAGGAGAGAACAGAGGGAAACCTAAATATAAAAACTGCTACTGTAGACCAACGCTTCAACCTAGAAGAACAAAATTTGGTGAGAAAAGTGGGATTTGTGTACTGATCATTACCACCAAGTATCATCAAGATTGGGTGAAAAAATATTTGCTGGTATTTCAGAAACTCGTAATTTCTTAGAATCTTGGCAACCACTCTCAATGAAAGTGCTTTTCCACAGTCTGTGCCTAGGGATACTTTAAGAGGAAACAAACCATAGAAACAAAACTGAGAACTCCTTTATTTTTTCAAGTTTCAAAGAGCTACTACAAACCATGTTGGATTTAGAGTTACAAATTCATCTATCTATACAGGAGAGAACAGAGGGAAACCTAAATATAAAAACTGCTACTGTAGACGAACGCTTCAACCTAGAAGAACAAAATTTGGTGAGCTACGTGGGATTTGTGTACTGATCATTACCACCAAGTATCATCAAGATTGGGTTAAAAAAATATTTGCTGGTATTTCAGAAACTCGATATTTCTTAGAAGCTTGGCAACCCATCTCAATGAAAGTGCTTTCCACAGTCTGTGCCTAGGGCTACCTTAAGAGGAAACAAACCATAGAGACAAAACTGAGAACTCCTTTATTTTGTCAAGTTTCAAAGAGGTACTACAAACCATGTTGGATTTAGAGTTCCAAATTCATCTATCTATATAGTAGAGAACAGAGGGAAACCTAAATATAAAAACTGCTACTGTAGACGAACGCTTCAACCTAGAAGAACAAAATTTGGTGAGCCAAATGGGATTTGTGTACTGATCATTACCACCAAGTATCATCAAGATTGGGTGAAAAAATATTTGATGGTATTTCGGAAACTCGTTATTTCTTAGAAGCTTGGCAACCCCTCTCAATGAAAATGCTTTTCCACAGTCTGTGCATAGGGCTATGTGAAGAGGAAACAAACCATAGAGACAAAACTGAGAACTCCTTTATTTTTTCAAGTTTCAAAGAGCTACTACAAACCATGTTGGATTTAGAGTTCCAAATTCATCTATCTATATAGGAGAGAACAGAGGGAAACCTAAATATAAAAACTGCTACTGTAGACGAAAGCTTCAACCTAGAAGAACAAAATTTGGTGAGCCAAGTGGGATTTGTGTACTGATCATTACCACCAAGTATTATCAAGATTGGGTGAAAAAATATTTGCTGGTATTTCGGAAACTCGTTATTTCTTAGAAGCTTGGCAACCAATCTCAATGAAAGTGCTTTCCACAGTCTGTGCCTAGGGCTACATTAAGAGGAAACAAACCATAGAGACAAAACTGAGAACTCCTTTATTTTGTCAAGTTTCAAAGAGGTACTACAAACCATGTTGGATTTAGAGTTCCAAATTCATCTATCTATATAGTAGAGAACAGAGGGAAACCTAAATATAAAAACTGCTACTGTAGACGAACGCTTCAACCTAGAAGAACAAAATTTGGTGAGCCAAGTGGGATTTGTGTACTGATCATTACCACCAAGTATCATCAAGATTGGGTGAAAAAATATTTGATGGTATTACGGAAACTCGTTATTTCTTAGAAGCTTGGCAACCCCTCTCAATGAAAATGCTTTTCCACAGTCTGTGCCTAGGGTTATGTGAAGAGGAAACAAACCATAGAGACAAATCTGAGAACTCCTTTATTTTGTCAAGTTTCAAAGAGCTACTACAAACCATGTTGGAATTAGAGTTCCAAATTCATCTATCTATATAGGAGAGAACAGAGGGAAACCTAAATATAAAAACTGCTACTGTAGACGAACGCTTCAACTTAGAAAACAAAATTTGGTAAGCCAAGTGGGAATTGTGTACTGATCATTACCACCAAGTATCATAAAATTTGGGTGAAAAAATATTTGCTGGTATTTCGGAAACTCGTTATTTCTTAGAAGCTTGGCAACCCCTCTCAATGAAAGTGCTTTTCCACAGTCTGTGCCTAGGGCTACTTGAAGAGGAAACAAACCATAGATACAAAACAGGGAATTTCTTTATTTTGTCAAGTTTCAAAGAGCTACTACAAACCATGCTGGATTTAGAGTTCTGAATTCATCTATCTATATAGGAGAGAACAGAGGGGAACGAAATATAAAAACTGCTACTGTAGACGAATACTTGATCCTAGAAGAACAAAATTTGGTGAGCCAAGTGGGATTTGGGTACTGATCATTACCACCAAGGATCATCAAGATTGGGTGAAAAAATATTTGCTGGTATTTCGGAAACTCGTAATTTCTTAGAAGCTTGGCAAACCCTCTCAGTGAAAGTGCTTTTCCACAGTCTGTGCCTAGGGCTACTTGAAGAGGAACCAAACCATAGAGACAAAACTGAGAACTCCTTTATTTTGTCAAGTTTCAAGGAGCTACTACAAAGCATGTTGGATTTAGAGTTCCAAATTCATCTATCTATATAGGAGAGAACAGAGGGAAACCTAAATATAAAAACTGCTACTGTAGACGAACGCTTCAACCTAGAAGAACAAAATTTGGGAAGCCACGTGGGATTTGTGTACTGATCATTACCACCAAGTATCAACAAGATTGTGTGAAAAAATATTTGCTGGTATTTCAGAAACTCGTTATTTCATAGAAGCTTGGCAACCCCTCTCAATGAAAATGCTTTCCACAGTCTGTGCCTAGGGCTTTGAAGAGGAAACAAACCATAGAGACAAAACTGAGAACTCCTTTATTTTGTCAAGTTTCAAAGATGTACTACAAACCATGTTGGATTTAGAGTTCCAAATTCATCTATCTATATATCAGAGAATCGAGGGAAACCTAAATATAAAAACTGCTACTGTAGACGAACGCTTCAATTTAGAAGAACAAAATTTGGTGAGCCAAGTGGAATTTGTGTACTGATCATTACCACCAAGTATCATCAAGATTGGGTGAAAAAATATTTGCTGGTATTTCGGAAACTCGTTATTTCTTAGAAGCTTGGCAACCCCTCTCAATGAAAATGATTTTCCACAGTCTGTGGCTAGGGCTATGTGAAGAGGAAACAAACCATAGAGACAAATCTGAGAACTCCATTATTTTGTCAAGTTTCAAAGAGCTACTACAAACCATGATGGATTTAGAGTTCCAAATTCATCTATTTATATAGGAGAGAACAGAGGGAAACCTAAATATAAAAACTGCTACTGTAGACGAACGCTTCAACCTAGAAGAACAAAATTTGGTAAGCCAAGTGGGATTTGTGTACTGATCATTACCACCAAGTATCATCAAGATTGGGTGAAAAAATATTTGCTGGTATTTCGGAAACTCGTTATTTCTTAGAAGCTTGGAAACCCCTCTCAATGAAAGTGCTTTTCCACAGTCTGCGCCTAGGGCTACTTGAAGAGGAAACAAGCCATAGAAACAAATCTGAGAACTCCTTTATTTTGTCAAGTTTCAAATAGCTACTACAAACCATGTTGGATTTAGAGTTCCAAATTCATCTATCTATATAGGAGAGAACAGAGAAAACCTAAATATAAAAACTGCTACTGTAGACGAACGCTCCAACCTAGAATAACAAAATTTGGTGAGCCAAGTGGGATTTGTGTACTGATCATTACCACCAAGTATCAACTAGATTGTGTGAAAAAATATTTGCTGGTATTTCGGAAACTCGTTATTTCTTAGAAGCTTGGCAACCCATCTCAATGAACGTGCTTTCCACAGTCTGTGACTAGGGCTACTTTAAGAGGAAACAAACCATAGAGACAAAACTGAGAACTCCTTTATTTTGTCAAGTTTCAAAGAGCTACTACAAACCATGTTGGATTTAGAGTTCCAAATTCATCTATCTATATAGGAGAGAACAGAGGGAAACCTAAATATAAAAACTGCTACTGTAGACGAACGCTTCAACCTAGAAGAACAAAATTTGGTGAGCCAAGTGGGATTTGTGTACTGATCATTACCAAAAAGAATCATCAAATTTGGGAGAAAAAATATTTGCTGATATTTCGGTAACTCGTTATTTCTTAGAAGCTTGGCAACCCCTCTCAATGAAAGTGCTTTTCCACAGTCTGTGCCTAGGGCTACTTGAAGAGGAAACAAACCATAGAGGCAAAATTGAGAACTCCTTTATTTTGTCAAGTTTCAAAGAGCTACTACAATCCATGTTGGATTTAGAGTTCCAAATTCATCTATCTATATAGGAGAGAACAGAGGGAAACCTAAATATAAAAACTGCTACTGTACAAGAATGCTTCATCCTAGATGAACAAAATTTGGTGAGCCAAGTGGGATTTGTGTGCCGATCATTACCACCAAGTATCATCAAGTTTGGGTAAAAAAATATTTGCTGGTATTTTGGAAACTCGATATTTCTTAGAAGCTTGGCAACCCATCTCAATGAAAGGGCTTTCCAGAGTCTGTGCTAGGGCTACTTTAAGAGGAAACAAACCATAGAGACTAAACTGAGAACTCCTTTATTTTGTCAAGTTTCAAAGAGCTACTACAAACCATGTTGGATTTAGAGTTCCAAATTCATCTATCTATATAGGAGAGAACAGAGGGAAACCTAAATATAAAAACTGCTACTGTAGACGAACGCTTCAACCTAGAAGAACAAAATTTGGTGAGCCAAGTGTGATTTGTGTACTGATCATTATCTCCAAGTACCATCAAGATTGGGTGAAAAAATATTTGCTGGTATTTCGGAAACTCGTAATTTCTTAGAAGCTTGGCAACCCCTCTCAATGAAAGTGCTTTTCCACAGTCTGTGCCTAGGGCTACTTTAAAAGGAAACAAACCATAGAGACAAAACTGAGAACTCCTTTATTTTGTCAAGTTTCAAAGAGCTACTACAAACCATGTTGGATTTAGAGTTCCAAATTCATCTATCTATATAGGAGAGAACAGAGGGAGTCCTAAATATAAAAACTGCTACTGTAGACGAAAGCTTCAACCTAGAAGAACAAAATTTGGTGAGCCAAGTGGGATTTGTGTACTGATCATTACCACCAAGTATTATCAAGATTGGGTGAAAAAATATTTGCTGGTATTTCGGAAACTCGTTATTTTTTAGAAGCTTGGCAACCCCTCTCAATGAAAGTGCTTTTCCACAGTCTGTGCCTAGGGCTACTTGAAGAGGAAACAAACCATAGAGGCAAAATTGAGAACTCCTTTATTTTGTCAAGTTTCAAAGAGCTACTACAAACCATGTTGGATTTAGAGTTCTAAATTCATCTATCTATATAGGAGAGAACAGAGGGAAACCTAAATATAAAAACTGCTACTCTACACGAATGCTTCATCCGAGATGAACAAAATTTGGTGAGCCAAGTGGGATTTGTGTGCTGATCATTACCACCAAGTATCATCAAGTTTGGGTGAAAAAATATTTGCTGGTATTTCAGAAACTCGATATTTCTTAGAAGCTTGGCAACCCATCTCAATGAAAGTGCTTTTCCACAGTCTGTTCCTAGGGCTACTTGAAGACGAAACAAACCAGAGAGACCAAACTGAGAACTCCTTTATTTTGTCAAGTTTCAAAGAGCTACTACAAACCATGTTGGATTTAGAGTTCCAAATTCATCTATCTGTATAGGAGAGAACAGAGGGAAACCTAAATATAAAAACTGCTACTGTAGACGAACGCTTCAACCTAGAAGAACTAAATTTGGTAAGCCAAGTGGGATTTGTGTACTGATCATTACCACCAAGTATCATCAAGATTGGGTGAAATAATATTTGCTGGTATTTCGGAAACTCGTTCTTTATTAGAAGCTTGGCAACCCCTCTCATTGAAAGTGCTTTTACACATTCTGGGTCTAGGGCTACTTGAAGAGGAAACAAACCATAGAGACAAATCTGAGAACTCCTTTATTTTGTCAAGTTTCAAAGAGCTACTACAAACCATGTTGGATTTAGAGTTCCAAATTCATCTTTCTATATAGGAGAGAACGTATAGAAACCTAAACATAAAAACTGCTAATGTAGATAAACGCTTCAACCTAGAAGAACAAAATTTGGTGAGCCAAGTGGGATTTGTGTACTGATCATTACCACCAAGTATCAACAATATTGTCTGAAAAAATATTTGCTGGTATTTCGGAAACTCGTTATTTCTTAGAAGCTTGGCAACCCATCTCAATGAACGGGCTTTCCAGAGTCTGTGCTAGGGCTACTTTAAGAGGAAACTAACCATAGAGACAAAACTGAGAACTCCTTTATTTTGTCAAGTTTCAAAGAGCTACTACAAACCATGTTGGATTTAGAGTTCCAAATTCATCTATCTATATAGGAGAGAACAGAGGGAAACCTAAATATAAAAACTGCTACTGTAGACGAACGCTTCAACCTAGAAGAACAAAATTTGGTGAGCCAAGTGTGATTTTTGTACTGATCATTATCTCCAAGTATCATCAAGATTGGGTGAAAAAATATTTGCTAGTATTTCGGAAACTTGTTATTTCTTAGAAGCTTGGCAACCCCTCTCAATGAAAGTGCTTTTCCACAGTCTGTGCCTAGGGCTACTTGAAGAGGAAACAAACCATAGAGGCAAAATTGAGAACTCCTTTATTTTGTCAAGTTTCAAAGAGCTACTACAATCCATGTTGGATTTAGAGTTCCAAATTCATCTATCTATATAGGAGAGAACAGAGGGAAACCTAAATATAAAAACTGCTACTCTACACGAATGCTTCATCCTAGATGAACAAAATTTGGTGAGCCAAGTGGGATTTGTGTGCTGATCACTACCACCAAGTATCATCAAGTTTGGGTGAAAAAATATTTGCTGGTATTTTGGAAACTCGATATTTCTTAGAAGCTTGCCAACCCATCTCAATGAAAGTGCTTTTCCACAGTCTGTTCCTAGGGCTACTTGAAGACGAAACAAACCAGAGAGACCAAACTGAGAACTCCTTTATTTTGTCAAGTTTCAAAGAGCTACTACAAACCATGTTGGATTTAGAGTTCCAAATTCATCTATCTGTATAGGAGAGAACAGAGGGAAACCTAAATATAAAAACTGCTACTGTAGACGAACGCTTCAACCTAGAAGAACTAAATTTGGTAAGCCAAGTGGGATTTGTGTACTGATCATTACTAGCAAGTATCATCAAGATTGGGTGAAATAATATTTGCTGGTATTTCGGAAACTCGTTCTTTATTAGAAGCTTGGCAACCCCTCTCATTGAAAGTGCTTTTACACATTCTGTGCCTAGGGCTACTTGAAGAGGAAACAAACCATAGAGACAAATCTGAGAACTCCTTTATTTTGTCAAGTTACAAAGAGCTACTACAAATCATGTTGGATTTAGAGTTCCAAATTAATCTTTCTATATAGGAGAGAACGTATAGAAACCTAAACATAAAAACTGCTAATGTAGATAAACGCTTCAACCTAGAAGAACAAAATTTGGTGAGCCAAGTGGGATTTGTGTACTGATCATTACCACCAAGTATCAACAATATTGTGTGAAAAAATATTTGCTGGTATTTCGGAAACTCGTTATTTCTTAGAAGCTTGGCAACCCATCTCAATGAAAGGGCTTTCCAGAGTCTGTGCTAGGGCTACTTTAAGAGGAAACTAACCATAGAGACAAAACTGAGAACTCCTTTATTTTGTCAAGTTTCAAAGAGCTACTACAAACCATGTTGGATTTAGAGTTCCAAATTCATCTATCTATATAGGAGATAACAGAGGGAAACCTAAATATAAAAACTGCTACTGTAGACGAACGCTTCAACCTAGAAGAACAAAATTTGGTGAGCCAAGTGGGATTTGTGTTCTGATCCTTACCACCAAGTATTATAAAGATTGGGTGAAAAAATATTTGCTGGTATTTCGGAAACTCGTTATTTCTTAGAAGCTTGGCAACCAATCCTAATGAAAGTGCTTTCCACAGTCTGTGCCTAGGGCTACTTTAAGAGGAAACAAACCATAGAGACAAAACTGCGAACTCCTTTATTTTGTCAAGTTTCAAAGAGCTACTACAAACCATGTTGGATTTAGAGTTCCAAATTCATCTATCTATACAGGAGAGAACAGAGAGAAACCTAAATATAAAAACTGCTACTGTAGACGAACGCTTCAACCTAGAAGAACAAAATTTGGTGAGCCAAGTGGGATTTGTGTACTGATCATTACCACCAAGTATCAACTAGATTGTGTGAAAAAATATTTGCTGGTATTTCGGAAACTCGTTATTTCTTAGAAGCTTGGCAACCCATCTCAATGAAAGTGCTTTCCACAGTCTGTGCCTAGGGCTACTTTAAGAGGAAACAAACCATAGAGACAAAACTGAGAACTCTTTTATTTTGTCAAGTTTCAAAGAGCTACTACAAACCATGTTGGATTTAGAGTTCCAAATTCATCTATCTATATAGGAGAGAACAGAGGGAAACCTAAATATAAAAACTGCTACTGTAGACGAACGCTTCAACCTAGAAGAACAAAATTTGGTGAGCCACGTGGGATTTTTGTACTGATCATTACCAAAAAGAATCATCAAATTTGGGTGAAAAAATATTTGCTGATATTTCGGTGACTCGTTATTTCTTAGAAGCTTGGCAACCCCTCTCAATGAAAGTGCTTTTCCACAGTCTGTGCCTAGGGCTACTTGAAGAGGAAACAAACCATAGAGGCAAAATTGAGAACTCCTTTATTTTGTCAAGTTTCAAAGAGCTACTACAATCCATGTTGGATTTAGAGTTCCAAATTCATCTATCTATATAGGAGAGAACAGAGGGAAACCTAAATATAAAAACTGCTACTGTACACGAATGCTTCATCCTAGATGAACAAAATTTGGTGAGCCAAGTGGGATTTGTGTGCTGATCATTACCACCAAGTATCATCAAGTTTGGGTGAAAAAATATTTGCTGGTATTTCGGAAACTCGATATTTCTTAGAAGCTTGTCAACCCATCTCAATGAAAGTGCTTTTCCACAGTCTGTTCCTAGGGCTACTTGAAGAGGAAACAAACCAGAGAGACCAAACTGAGAACTCCTTTATTTTGTCAAGTTTCAAAGAGCTACTACAAACCATGTTGGATTTAGAGTTCCAAATTCATCTATCTGTATAGGAGAGAACAGAGGGAAACCTAAATATAAAAACTGCTACTGTAGACGAACGCTTCAACCTAGAAGAACTAAATTTGGTAAGCCAAGTGGGATTTGTGTACTGATCATTACCACCAAGTATCATCAAGATTGGGTGAAATAATATTTGCTGGTATTTCGGAAACTCGTTCTTTATTAGAAACTTGGCTACCCCTCTCAATGAAAGTGCTTTTACACAGTCTGTGCCTAGGGCTACTTGAAGAGGAAACAAACCATAGAGACAAATCTGAGAACTAATTTATTTTGTCAAGTTTCAAAGAGCTACTACAAACCATGTTGAATTTAGAGTTCCAAATTCATCTTTCTATATAGGAGAGAACGTAGAGAAACCTAAACATAAAAACTGCTAATGTAGATAAACGCTTCAACCTAGAAGAACAAAATTTGGTGAGCCAAGTGGGATTTGTGTACAGATCATTACCACCAAGTATCAACAATATTGTGTGAAAAAATATTTGCTGGTATTTCGGAAACTCGTTATTTCTTAGAAGCTTGGCAACCCATCTCAATGAAAGGGCTTTCCAGAGTCAGTGCTAGGGCTACTTTAAGAGGAAACAAACCATAGAGACAAAACTGAGAACTCCTTTATTTTGTCAAGTTTCAAAGAGCTACTACAAACCATGTTGGATTTAGAGTTCCAAATTCATCTATCTATATAGGAGAGAACTGAGGGAAACCTAAATATAAAAACTGCTCCTGTAGACGAACGCTTCAACCTAGAAGAACAAAATTTGGTGAGCCAAGTGTGATTTGTGTACTGATCATTATCTCCAAGTATCATCAAGATTGGGTGAAAAAATATTTGCTGGTATTTCGGAAACTCGTAATTTCTTAGAAGCTTGGCAACCCCTCTCAATGAAAGTGCTTTTCCACAGTCTGTGCCTAGGGCTACTTTAAGAGAAAACAAACCATAGAGACAAAACTGAGAACTCCTTTATTTTGTCAAGTTTCAAAGAGCTACTACAAACCATGTTGGATTTAGAGTTCCAAATTCATCTATCTATATAGGAGAGAACTGAGGGAAACTTAAATATAAAAACTGCTACTGTAGACGAACGCTTCAACCTAGAAGAACAAAATTTGGTAAGCCAAGTGGGATTTGTGTACTGATCATTACTACCAAGTATCATCAAGATTGGGTGAAAAAATATTTGCTGGTATTTCGGGAACTCGTTATTTCTTAGAAGCTTGGCAACCCATCTCAATGAAAGTGATTTCCACAGTCTGTGCCTAGGTCTACTTTAAGAGGAAACAAACCATAGAGAAAAAACTGAGAACTCCTTTATTTTGTCAAGTTTCAAAGAGCTACTACAAACCATGTTGGTTTAGAGTTCCAAATTCATCTATCTAAATACGAGAGAACAAAGGGAAACCTAAATATAAAAACTGCTACTGTAGACGAAAGCTTCAAACTAGAAGAACAAAATTTCGTGAGCCAAGTGGGATTTGTGTACTGATCATTACCACCAAGAATCATCAAATTTGGGTGAAAAAATATTTGCTGTTATTTCGAAACTCGTTATTTCTTAGAAGCTTGGCAACCCCTCTCAATGAAAGTGCTTTTCCACAGTCTGCGCCTAGGGCTACTTGAAGAGGAAACAAACCACAGATACAAAACAGGGAATTTCTTTATTTTGTCAAGTTTCAAAGAGCTACTACAAACCAGGCTGATTTTAGAGTTCCAAATTCATCTATCTATATAGGAGAGAACAGAGGGGAACGAAATATAAAAACTGCTACTGTAGACGAATGCTTGATCCTAGAAGAAAAAAATTTGGTGAGCCAAGTGGGATTTGGGTACTGATCATTACCACCAAGTATCATCAAGATTGGGTGAAAAAATATTTGCTGGTATTTCGTAAACTCGTAATTTCTTAGAAGCTTGGCAATCCCTCTCAGTGAAAGTGCTTTTCCACAGTCTGTGCCTAGGGCTACTTGAAGAGGAACCAAACCATAGAGACAAAACTGAGAACTCCTTTATTTTGTCAAGTTTCAATGAGCTACTACAAAGCATGTTGGATTTAGAGTTCCAAATTCATCTATCTATATAGGAGAGAACAGAGGAAAACCTAAATATAAAAACTGCTACTGTAGACGAACGCTTCAACCTAGAAGAACAAAATTTGGTAAGCCACGTGGGATTTGTGTACTGATCATTACCACCAAGTATCAACAAGATTGTGTGAAAAAATATTTGCTGGTATTTCGGAAACTCGTTATTTCTTAGAAGTTTGGCAACCCATCTCAATGAGAGTGATTTCCAAGGTCTGTGCCTAGGTCTACTTTAAGAGGAAACAAACCATAGAGACAAAACTGAGAACTCCTTAATTTTGTCAAGTTTCAAAGAGCTACTACAAACCATGTTGGATTTAGAGTTCCAAATTCATCTATCTATATAGGAGAGAACAGAGGGAAACCTAAATATAAAAACTGCTACTGTAGACGAAAGCTTCAACCTAGAAGAACAAAATTTGGTGAGCCAAGTGGGATTTGTGTACTGATCATTACCACCAAGTATTATCAAGATTGGGTGAAAAAATATTTGCTGGTATTTCGGAAACTCGTTATTTCATAGAAGCTTGGCAACCCCTCTCAATGAAAATGCTTTCCACAGTCTGTGCCTAGGGCTTTGAAGAGGAAACAAACCATAGAGACAAAACTGAGAACTCCTTTATTTTGTCAAGTTTCAAAGATGTACTACAAACCATATTGGATTTAGAGTTCCAAATTCATCTATCTATATATCAGAGAATCGAGGGAAACCTAAATATAAAAACTGCAACTGTAGACGAACGCTTCAACCTAGAAGAACAAAATTTGGTGAGCCAAGTGGAATTTGTGTACTGATCATTACCACCAAGTTCATCAAGATTGGGTGAAAAAATATTTGCTGGTATTTCGGAAACTCGTAATTTCTTAGAAGCTTGGCAACCCCTCTCAATGAAAGTGCTTTTCCACAGTCTGTGCCTAGGGCTACTTGAAGAGGAATCAAACCATAGAGACAAAATTGAGAACTCCTTTATTTTGTCAAGTTTCAAAGAGCTACTACAATCCATGTTGGATTTAGAGTTCCAAATTCATCTATCTATATAGGAGAGAACAGAGGGAAACCTAAATATATAAACTGCTACTGTACACGAATGCTTCAACCTAGAAGAACTAAATTTGGTAAGCCAAGTGGGATTTGTGTACTGATCATTACCACCAAGTATCATCAAGATTGGGTGAAATAATATTTGCTGGTATTTCGGAAACTCGTTCTTTATTAGAAGCTTGGCAACCCCTCTCAATGAAAGTGCTTTTACACCGTCTGTGCCTAGGGCTACTTGAAGAGGAAACAAACCATAGAGACAAATCTGAGAACTCCTTTATTTTGTCAAGTTTCAAAGAGCTACTACAAACCATGTTGGATTTAGAGTTCCAAATTCATCTTTCTATATAGGAGAGAACGTAGAGAAACCTAAATATAAAAACTGCTAATGTAGATAAACGCTTCAACCTAGAAGAACAAAATTTGGTGAGCCAAGTGGGATTTGTGTACTGATCATTACCACCAGGTATCAACAATATTGTGTGAAAAAATATTTGCTGGTATTTCGGAAACTCGTTATTTCTTAGAAGCTTGGCAACCCATCTCAATGAAAGGGCTTTCCAGAGTCAGTGCTAGGGCTACTTTAAGAGGAAACAAACCATAGAGACAAAACTGAGAACTCCTTTATTTTGTCAAGTTTCAAAGAGCTACTACAAACCATGTTGGATTTAGAGTTCCAAATTCATCTATCTATATAGGAGAGAACAGAGGGAAACCTAAATATAAAAACTGCTCCTGTAGACGAACGCTTCAACCTAGAAGAACAAAATTTGGTGAGCCAAGTGTGATTTGTGTACTGATCATTATCTCCAAGTATCATCAAGATTGGGTGAAAAAATATTTGCTGGTATTTCGGAAACTCGTAATTTCTTAGAAGCTTGGCAACCCCTCTCAATGAAAGTGCTTTTCCACAGTCTGTGCCTAGGGCTACTTTAAGAGAAAACAAACCATAGAGACAAAACTGAGAACTCCTTTATTTTGTCAAGTTTCAAAGAGCTACTACAAACCATGTTGGATTTAGAGTTCCAAATTCATCTATCTATATAGGAGAGAACTGAGGGAAACTTAAATATAAAAACTGCTACTGTAGACGAACGCTTCAACCTAGAAGAACAAAATTTGGTAAGCCAAGTGGGATTTGTGTACTGATCATTACTACCAAGTATCATCAAGATTGGGTGAAAAAATATTTGCTGGTATTTCGGGAACTCGTTATTTCTTAGAAGCTTGGCAACCCATCTCAATGAAAGTGATTTCCACAGTCTGTGCCTAGGTCTACTTTAAGAGGAAACAAACCATAGAGAAAAAACTGAGAACTCCTTTATTTTGTCAAGTTTCAAAGAGCTACTACAAACCATGTTGGTTTTAGAGTTCCAAATTCATCTATCTAAATACGAGAGAACAAAGGGAAACCTAAATATAAAAACTGCTACTGTAGACGAAAGCTTCAAACTAGAAGAACAAAATTTCGTGAGCCAAGTGGGATTTGTGTACTGATCATTACCACCAAGAATCATCAAATTTGGGTGAAAAAATATTTGCTGTTATTTCGAAACTCGTTATTTCTTAGAAGCTTGGCAACCCCTCTCAATGAAAGTGCTTTTCCACAGTCTGCGCCTAGGGCTACTTGAAGAGGAAACAAACCACAGATACAAAACAGGGAATTTCTTTATTTTGTCAAGTTTCAAAGAGCTACTACAAACCAGGCTGATTTTAGAGTTCCAAATTCATCTATCTATATAGGAGAGAACAGAGGGGAACGAAATATAAAAACTGCTACTGTAGACGAATGCTTGATCCTAGAAGAAAAAAATTTGGTGAGCCAAGTGGGATTTGGGTACTGATCATTACCACCAAGTATCATCAAGATTGGGTGAAAAAATATTTGCTGGTATTTAGTAAACTCGTAATTTCTTAGAAGCTTGGCAATCCCTCTCAGTGAAAGTGCTTTTCCACAGTCTGTGCCTAGGGCTACTTGAAGAGGAACCAAACCATAGAGACAAAACTGAGAACTCCTTTATTTTGTCAAGTTTCAATGAGCTACTACAAAGCATGTTGGATTTAGAGTTCCAAATTCATCTATCTATATAGGAGAGAACAGAGGAAAACCTAAATATAAAAACTGCTACTGTAGACGAACGCTTCAACCTAGAAGAACAAAATTTGGTAAGCCACGTGGGATTTGTGTACTGATCATTACCACCAAATATCAACAAGATTGTGTGAAAAAATATTTGCTGGTATTTCGGAAACTCGTTATTTCTTAGAAGTTTGGCAACCCATCTCAATGAAAGTGATTTCCAAGGTCTGTGCCTAGGTCTACTTTAAGAGGAAACAAACCATAGAGACAAAACTGAGAACACCTTAATTTTGTCAAGTTTCAAAGAGCTACTACAAACCATGTTGGATTTAGAGTTCCAAATTCATCTATCTATATAGGAGAGAACAGAGGGAAACCTAAATATAAAAACTGCTACTGTAGACGAAAGCTTCAACCTAGAAGAACAAAATTTGGTGAGCCAAGTGGGATTTGTGTACTGATCATTACCACCAAGTATTATCAAGATTGGGTGAAAAAATATTTGCTGGTATTTCGGAAACTCGTTATTTCATAGAAGCTTGGCAACCCCTCTCAATGAAAATGCTTTCCACAGTCTGTGCCTAGGGCTTTGAAGAGGAAACAAACCATAGAGACAAAACTGAGAACTCCTTTATTTTGTCAAGTTTCAAAGATGTACTACAAACCATATTGGATTTAGAGTTCCAAATTCATCTATCTATATATCAGTGAATCGAGGGAAACCTAAATATAAAAACTGCTACTGTAGACGAACGCTTCAACCTAGAAGAACAAAATTTGGTGAGCCAAGTGGAATTTGTGTACTGATCATTACCACCAAGTATCATCAAGATTGGGTGAAAAAATATTTGCTGGTATTTCGGGAAACTCGTAATTTCTTAGAAGCTTGGCAACCCCTCTCAATGAAAGTGCTTTTCCACAGTCTGTGCCTAGGGCTAGTTGAAGAGGAAACAAACCATTGAGACAAAATTGAGAACTCCTTTATTTTGTCAAGTTTCAAAGAGCTACTACAATCCATGTAGGATTTAGAGTTCCAAATTCATCTATCTATATAGGAGAGAACAGAGGGAAACCTAAATATATAAACTGCTACTGTACACGAATGCTTCATCCTAGATGAACAAAATTTGGTAAGCCAAGTGGGATTTGTGTGCTGATCATTACCACCAAGTATCATCAAGTTTGGGTGAAAAAATATTTGCTGGTATTTCGGAAACTCGATATTTCTTAGAAGCTTGGCAACCCATCTCAATGAAAGTGCTTTTCCACAGTCTGTTCCTAGGGCTACTTGAAGAGGAAACAAACCAGAGAGACCAAACTGAGAACTCCTTTATTTTGTCAAGTTTCAAAGAGCTACTACAAACCATGTTGGATTTAGAGTTCCAAATTCATCTGTCTGTATAGGGAGAGAACAGAGGGAAACCTAAATATAAAAACTGCTACTGTAGACGAACGCTTCAACCTAGAAGAACTAAATTTGGTAAGCCAAGTGGGATTTGTGTAGTGATCATTACCACCATGTATCATCAAGATTCTGTGAAATAATATTTGCTGGTATTTCGGAAACTCGTTCTTTATTAGAAGCTTGGCAACCCCTCTCAATGAAAGTGCTTTTACACAGTCTGTGCCTAGGGCTACTTGAAGAGGAAACAAACCATAGAGACAAATCTGAGAACTCCTTTATTTTGTCAAGTTTCAAAGAGCTACTACAAACCATGTTGGATTTAGAGTTCCAAATTCATCTTTCTATATAGGAGAGAACGTAGAGAAACCTAAACATAAAAACTGCTAATGTAGATAAACGCTTCAACCTAGAAGAACAAAATTTGGTGAGCCAAGTCGGATTTGTGTACTGATCATTACCACCAAGTATCAACAATATTGTGTGAAAAAATATTTGCTGGTATTTCGGAAAGTCGTTATTTCTTAGAAGCTTGGCAACCCATCTCAATGAAAGGGCTTTCCAGAGTCAGTGCTAGGGCTACTTTAAGAGGAAACAAACCATAGAGACAAAACTGAGAACTCCTTTATTTTGTCAAGTTTCAAAGAGCTACTACAAAACATGTTGGATTTAGAGTTCCAAATTCATCTATCTATATAGGAGAGAACAGAGGGAAACCTAAATATAAAAACTGCTACTGTAGACGAACGCTTCAACCTAGAAGAACAAAATGTGGTGAGCCAAGTGTGATTTGTGTACTGATCATTATCTCCAAGTATCATCAAGATTGGGTGAAAAAATATTTGCTGGTATTTCGGAAAATCGTAATTTCTTAGAAGCTTGGCAACCCCTCTCAATGAAAGTGCTTTTCCACAGTCTGTGCCTAGGGCTACTTTAAGAGAAAACAAACCATAGAGACAAAACTGAGAACTCCTTTATTTTGTCAAGTTTCAAAGAGCTACTACAAACCATGTTGGATTTAGAGTTCCAAATTCATCTATCTATATAGGAGAGAACTGAGGGAAACTTAAATATAAAAACTGCTACTGTAGACGAACGCTTCAACCTAGAAGAACAAAATTTGGTAAGCCAAGTGGGATTTGTGTACTGATCATGACTACCAAGTATCATCAAGATTGGGTGAAAAAATATTTGCTGGTATTTCGGGAACTCGTTATTTCTTAGAAGCTTGGCAACCCATCTCAATGAAAGTGATTTCCACAGTCTGTGCCTAGGTCTACTTTAAGAGGAAACAAACCATAGAGAAAAAACTGAGAACTCCTTTATTTTGTCAAGTTTCAAAGAGCTACTACAAACCATGTTGGTTTTAGAGTTCCAAATTCATCTATCTAAATACGAGAGAACAAAGGGAAACCTAAATATAAAAACTGCTACTGTAGACGAAAGCTTCAAACTAGAAGAACAAAATTTCGTGAGCCAAGTGGGATTTGTGTACTGATCATTACCACCAAGAATCATCAAATTTGGGTGAAAAAATATTTGCTGGTATTTCGAAACTCGTTATTTCTTAGAAGCTTGGCAACCCCTCTCAATGAAAGTGCTTTTCCACAGTCTGCGCCTAGGGCTACTTGAAGAGGAAACAAACCACAGATACAAAACAGGGAATTTCTTTATTTTGTCAAGTTTCAAAGAGCTACTACAAACCAGGCTGATTTTAGAGTTCCAAATTCATCTATCTACATAGGAGAGAACAGAGGGGAACGAAATATAAAAACTGCTACTGTAGACGAATGCTTGATCCTAGAAGAAAAAAATTTGGTGAGCCAAGTGGGATTTGGGTACTGATCATTACCACCAAGTATCATCAAGATTGGGTGAAAAAATATTTGCTGGTATTTCGTAAACTCGTAATTTCTTAGAAGCTTGGCAATCCCTCTCAGTGAAAGTGCTTTTCCACAGTCTGTGCCTAGGGCTACTTGAAGAGGAACCAAACCATAGAGACAAAACTGAGAACTCCTTTATTTTGTCAAGTTTCAATGAGCTACTACAAAGCATGTTGGATTTAGAGTTCCAAATTCATCTATCTATATAGGAGAGAACAGAGGAAAACCTAAATATAAAAACTGCTACTGTAGACGAACGCTTCAACCTAGAAGAACAAAATTTGGTAAGCCACGTGGGATTTGTGTACTGATCATTACCACCAAGTATCAACAAGATTGTGTGAAAAAATATTTGCTGGTATTTCGGAAACTCGTTATTTCTTAGAAGTTTGGCAACCCATCTCAATGAAAGTGATTTCCACAGTCTGTGCCTAGGTCTACTTTAAGAGGAAACAAACCATAGAGACAAAACTGAGAACTCCTTAATTTTGTCAAGTTTCAAAGAGCTACTACAAACCATGTTGGATTTAGAGTTCCAAATTCATCTATCTATATAGGAGAGAACAGAGGGAAACCTAAATATAAAAACTGCTACTGTAGACGAAAGCTTCAACCTAGAAGAACAAAATTTGGTGACCCAAGTGGGATTTGTGTACTGATCATTACCACCAAGTATTATCAAGATTGGGTGAAAAAATATTTGCTGGTATTTCGGAAACTCGTTATTTCATAGAAGCTTGGCAACCCCTCTCAATGAAAATGCTTTCCACAGTCTGTGCCTAGGGCTTTGAAGAGGAAACAAACCATAGAGACAAAACTGAGAACTCCTTTATTTTGTCAAGTTTCAAAGATGTACTACAAACCATATTGGATTTAGAGTTCCAAATTCATCTATCTATATAGAAGAGAACAGAGGGAAACCTAAATATAAAAACTGCTACTGTACACGAATGCTTCATCCTAGATGAACAAAATTTGGTGAGCCAAGTGGGATTTGTGTGCTGATCATTACCACCAAGTATCATCAAGTTTGGGTGAAAAAATATTTGCTGGTATTTCGGAAACTCGATATTTCTTAGAAGCTTGGCAAACCATCTCAATGAAAGTGCTTTTCCACAGTCTGTTCCTAGGACTACTTGAAGAGGAAACAAACCAGAGAGACCAAACTGAGAACTCCTTTATTTTGTCAAGGTTCAAAGAGCTACTACAAACCATGTTGGATTTAGAGTTCCAAATTCATCTATCTGTATAGGAGAGAACAGAGGGAAACCTAAATATAAAAACTGCTACTGTAGACGAACGCTTCAACCTAGAAGAACTAAATTTGGTAAGCCAAGTGGGATTTGTGTACTGACCATTACCACCAAGTATCATCAAGATTGGGTGAAATAATATTTGCTGGTATTTCGGAAACTCGTTCTTTATTAGAAGCTTGGCAACCCCTCTCAATGAAAGTGCTTTTACACAGTCTGTGCCTAGGGCTACTTGAAGAGGAAACAAACCATAGAGACAAATCTGAGAACTCCTTTATTTTGTCAAGTTTCAAAGAGCTACTACAAACCATGTTGGATTTAGAGTTCCAAATTCATGTTTCTATATAGGAGAGAACGTAGAGAAACCTAAACATAAAAACTGCTAATGTAGATAAACGCTTCAACCTAGAAGAACAAAATTTGGTGAGCCAAGTGGGATTTGTGTACTGATCATTACCACCAAGTATCAACAATATTGTGTGAAAAAATATTTGCTGGTATTTCGGAAACTCGTTATTTCTTAGAATCTTGGCAACCCATCTCAATGAAAGGGCTTTCCAGAGTCTGTGCTAGGGCTACTTTAAGAGGAAACAAACCATAGAGACAAAACTGAGAACTCCTTTATTTTGTCAAGTTTCAAAGAGCTACTACAAACCATGTTGGATTTAGAGTTCCAAATTCATCTATCTATATAGGAGAGAACAGAGGGAAACCTAAATATAAAAACTGCTACTGTAGACGAACGCTTCAACCTAGAAGAACAAAATTTGGTGAGCCAAGTGTGATATGTGTACTGATCATTATCTCCAAGTATCATCAAGATTGGGTGAAAAAATATTTGCTGGTATTTCGGAAACTCGTAATTTCTTAGAAGCTTGGCAACCCCTCTCAATGAAAGTGCTTTTCCACAGTCTGTGCCTAGGGCTACTTGAAGAGGAAACAAACCATAGAGACAAAACTGAGAACTCCTTTATTTTGTCAAGTTTCAAAGAGCTACTAGAAACCATGTTGGATTTAGAGTTCCAAATTCATCTATCTATATAGGAGAGAACCGAGGGAAACTTAAATATAAAAACTGCTACTGTAGACGAACGCTTCAACCTAGAAGAACAAAATTTGGTAAGCCAAGTGGGATTTGTGTACTGATCATTACTACCAAGTATCATCAAGATTGGGTGAAAAAATATTTGCTGGTATTTCGGGAACTCGTAATTTCTTAGAAGCTTGGCAACCCCTCTCAATGAAAGTGCTTTTCCACAGTCTGTGCCTAGGGCTACTTGAAGAGGAAACAAACCATAGAGATAAAACTGTGAACTCCTTTATTTTGTCAAGTTTCAAAGAGCTACTACAAACCATGTTGGATTTAGAGTTCCAAATTCATCTATCTATATAGGAGAGAACAGAGAAACCTAAATATAAAAACTGCTACTGTAGACGAAAGCTTCAACCTAGAAGAACAAAATTTGGTGAGCCAAGTGGGATTTGTGTACTGATCATTACCACCAAGTATTATCAAGATTGGGTGAAATAATATTTGCTGGTATTTCGGAAACTCGTTATTTCGTAGAAGCTTGGCAACCCCTCTCAATGAAAGTGCTTTTCCACAGTCTGGGCCTAGGGCTACTTGAAGAGGAAACAAACCATAGAGACAAAATTGAGAACTCCTTTATTTTGTCAAGTTTCAAAGAGCTACTACAAACCATGTTGGATTTAGAGTTCCAAATTCATCTAACTATATACGAGAGAACAGAGAGAAACCTAAATATAAAAACTGCTACTGTAGACTAACGCTTCAACCTAGAAGAACAAAATTTGGTGAGCCAAGTGGGATTTGTGTAATGATCATTACCACCAAGTATCATCAAGATTGGGTGAAAAAATCTTTGCTGGTATTTCGGAAACTCGTTATTTCTTAGAAGCTTGGCAACCCATCTCAATGAATCTGCTTTCCACAGTCTGTGCCTAGGGCTACTTTAAGAAGAAACAAACCATAGAGACAAAACGGAGAACTCCTTTATTTTGTCAAGTTTCAAACAGCTACTACAAACCATGTTGGATTTAGAGTTCCAAATTCATCTATCTATATAGGAGAGAACAGAGGGAAACCTAAATATAAAAACTGCTACTTAGACGAACGCTTCAAGCTAGAAGAACAAAATTTGCTGAGCCAAGTGGGATTTGTGTACTGATCATTACCACCAAGTATCAACAAGATTGGGTGAAAAAATATTTGCTGGTATTTCGGAAACTCGTTATTTCTTAGAAACTTGGGAACCCCTCTCAATTAAAGTGCTTTTCCACAGTCTGTGCCTAGGGCTACTTGAAGAGGAAACAAACCATAGCGACAAAACTGAGAACTCCTTTATTTTGTCAAGTTTCAAAGAGCTACTACAAACCATGTAGGATTTATAGTTCCAAATTCATCTTTCTATAAGGAGAGAACAGAGGGAAACCTAAATATAAAAACTGCTACTGTAGACGAACGCTTCAACTTAGAAGAACAAAATTTGGTGAGCCAAGTGGGATTTGTGTACTGATCATTAGCACCAAGTATCATCAAGATTGGGTGAAAAAATATTTGCTGATATTTCGGTAACTCGTTATTTCTTAGAAGCTTGGCAACCCCTCACAATGAAAGTGCTTTTCCACAGTCTGGGCCTAGGGCTACTTGAAGAGGAAACAAACCATAGAGACAAAATTGAGAACTCCTTTATTTTGTCAAGTTTCAAAGAGCTACTACAAACCATGTTGGATTTAGAGTTCCAAATTCATCTTTCTATGTAGGAGAGAACAGAGTGAAACCTAAATATAAAAACTGCTACTGTAGCGAACGCTTCAACCTAGAAGAACCAAATTTGGTGAGCCAAGTGGGATTTGTGTACTGATCATTACCACCAAGTATCATCAAGATTGGGTGAAAAAATATTTGCTGGTATTTCGGAAACTCGTTATTTCTTAGAAGCTTGGGAACCCCTCTCAATTAAAGAGCTTTTCCACAGTCTGTGCCTAGGGCTACTTGAAGAGGAAACAAACCATAGCGACAAAACTGAGAACTCCTTTATTTTGTCAAGTTTCAAAGAGCTACTACAAACCATGTTGGATTTATAGTTCCAAATTCATCTTTCTATAAGGAGAGAACAGAGGGAAACCTAAATATAAAAACTGCTACTGTAGACGAACGCTTCAACTTAGAAGAACAAAATTTGGTGAGCCAAGTGGGATTTGTGTA
>NW_027510497.1:0-33407 GCF_048772815.1 Callospermophilus lateralis | reverse complement strand
ACCGACTGTGGAATAGCACTTTCATTGAGAGGGGTTGCCAAGCTTCTAAGATATAACGAGTTTCCGAAATACCAGCAAATATTTTTTCACACAATCTTGATGATACTTGTTGCTAATGATCAGTACACAAATCCCACTTGGCTCACCAATTTTGTTCTTCTTGGCTGAAGCGTTCGTCTATAGTAGCAGTTTTTATATTTAGGTTTCTCTTGTTCTCTCCTATATAGATAGATTATTTGGAACTCTAAATCCAACATGGATTGTAGTAGCTCTTTGAAACTTGACCAAATAAAGGAGTTGTCATGTTTGTCTCTATGGTTTGTTTCCTCTTCAAGAAGCCCCAGGCACAGACTGTGGAAAAGCACTTTCATTGAGAGGGGTTGCCAAGCTTCTAAGAAATTATGAGTTTCCAAAATACCAGCAAATATTTCTTCACCCAATATTGATGGATCCTTGGTGGTAATGATCAGTACACAAATCCTACTTGGCTCACCAAATTTTGTTCTTCTAGGTTGAAGCGATCGTCTACAGTAGCAGTTTTTATATTTAGGTTACCCTGTGTTCTCTCCTATTTAGATAGATGAATTTGGAACTCTAAATCCAACATGGTTTTTTAGTAGCTCTTTGAAACTTGACAAAATAAAGGAGTTCTCAGTTTTGTCTCTATGGTTTGTTTCCTCTTCAAGTAGCCCTAGGCACACACTGTGGAAAAGCACTTTCGTTGAGAGGGGTTGCCAGGCTTCTAAGAAATAACGAGTTTCTGAAATACCAGCAAATATTTTTTCACCCAATCTTGATGATACTTGTTGCTAATGATCAGTACACAAATCCCACTTCGCTCACCAAATTTTGTTCTTCTAGGTTGAAGCGTTCGTCTACAGTAGCAGTTTTTATATTTAGGTTTCCCTCTGTTCTCTCCTATATAGGTAGATGAATTGGAATTCTAAATCCAACATGGTTTGTAGTAGCTCTTTGAAAATTGACAAAATAAAGGAGTTCTCAGTTTTGTCCCTGTGGTTTCTTTCCTCTTCAAGTAGCCCTAGGCACAGACTGTGGAAAAGCACTTTCATTGAGAGGGGTTGCCTAGCTTCTAAGAAATTATGAGTTTCCGAAATACCAGCAAATATTTCTTCACCCAATTTTGATGATACTTGGTGGAAAAGATCAGTACACAAATCCTACTTGGCTCACCAAATTTTGTTCTTCTAGGTTGAAGTGTTCGTCTACAGTAGCAGTTTTTATATTTAGGTTTCCTCTGTTCTCTCCAATTTAGATAGATGAATTTGGAACTCTAAATCCAACATGGTTTTCAGTAGCTTTTTGAAACTTGACAAAATAAAGGAGTTCTCAGTTTTGTCTCTATGGTTTGTTTTCTCTTCAAGTAGCCCTAGGCACCGACTGTGGAAAAGCACTTTCATTGAGAGGGGTATCCAAGCTTCTAAGAAATTACGAGTTTCTGATATACCAGCAAATATTTTTTCACCCAATCTTGATGATACTTGTTGCTAATGATCAGTACACAAATCCCACTTGGCTCACCAAATTTTGTTCTTCTAGTTTGAAGCGATCGTCTACAGTAGCAGTTTTTATATTTAGGTTTCCCTCTGTTCTCTCCTATATAGATAGATGAATTTGGAACTCTAAATCCAACATGGTTTGTAGTAGCTCTTTGAAACTTGACAAAATTAAGGAGTTCTCAGTTTTGTCTCTATGGTTTGTTTCCTCTTCAAGTAGCCCTAGGCACCTACTGTGGAAAAGCACTTTCATGAATGGGGTATACATGCTTCTAAGAAATAACGAGTTTCCGAAATACCAGCAAATATTTTTTCACCCAATCTTGATGATACTTGGTGGTAATGATCAGCACACAAATCCCACTTCGCTCACCAAATTTTGTTCTTCTAGGTTGAAGCGTTCGTTTACAGTAGCAGTTTTTATATTTAGGTTTCCCTCTGTTCTCTCCTATATACATAGATGAAGTTATAATTCTAAATCCAACATGGTTTGTAGTAGCTCTTTGAAACTTGACAAAATAAAGGAGTTCTCAGTTTTGTCCCTATGATTTCTTTCCTCTTCAAGTAGCTCTAGGCACAGACTGTGGAAGAGCACTTTCATTGAGAGGGGTTGCCAAGCTTCTAAGAAATAACGAGTTGTAGAAATACCAGCAAATATTTTTTCACCCAATCTTGATGATACTTGGTGGTAATGATCAGTACACAAATAACACTTGGCTCACCAAATTTTGTTCTTCTAGGTTGAAGCGTTCGTCTACAGTAGCAGTTTTGATTTCTAGGTTTCCCTCTGTTCTCTCCTATATAGATAGATGAATTTGGAACTCTAAATCCAATATGGTTTGTAGTAGCTCTTTGAAACTTGACAAAATAAAGGAGTTCTCAGTTTTGTCTCTATGGATTGTTTCCTCTTCAAGTAGACCTAGGCACACACTGTGGAAAAGCACTTTTATTGAGAGGGGTTGCCAAGCTTCTAAGAAATAACGAGTTTAGAAAATCCCAGCAAATATTTTTTCACCCAATCTTGATGATACTTGGTGGAAATGATCAGTACACAATTCCCACTTGGCTCACCAAATTTTGTTCTTCTAGGTTGAAGCGTTCGTCTACAGTAGCAGTTTTGATATTTAGGTTTCCCTCTGTTCTCTCCTATATAGATAGATGAATTTGGAACTCTAAATCCAATATGGTTTGTAGTAGCTCTTTGAAACTTGACAAAATAAAGGAGTTCTCAGTTTTGTCTCTATGGATTGTTTCCTCTTCAAGTAGCCATAGGCACACACTGTGGAAAAGCACTTTCATTGAGAGGGGTTGCCAAGCTTCTAAGAAATAACGAGTTTCAGAAATACTAGCAAATATTTTTTCACCCAATCTTGATGATACTTTTGCTAAAGATCAGTATACAAATCCCACTTGGCTCGCCAAATTTTGTTCTTCTAGGTTGAAGCGTTCTTCTACAGTAGCAGTTTTTATATTTAGGTTTCCCTCTGTTCTCTCCTATATAGATATATGAATTTGGAACTCTAAATCCAACATGGTTTGTAGTAGCTCTTTGAAACTTGACCAAAAAAAGGAGTTCTCAGTTTTGTCTCTATGGATTCTTTCCTCTTCAATTAGCCCTAGACACACACTGTGGAAAAGCACTTTCATTGAGAGGGGTTGCCAAGCTTCTACGAAATAACGAGTTTCTGAAATACCAGCAAATATTTATTCACCCAATCTTGATGATACTTGTTGCTAATGATCAGTACACAAATCCCACTTGGCTCACCAAATTTTGTTCTTCTAGGTTGAAGCGTTCGTCTACAGTAGCAGTTTTTATATTTAGGTTTCCCTCTGTTTTCTCCTATATAGATAGATGAATTTGGAACTCTAAATCAAACATGGTTTGTAGTAGCTCTTTGAAACTTGATAAAATAAAGGAGTTCTCAGTTTTGTCTCTATGGTTTGTTTCCTCTTCAAGTAGCACTAGGCACAGACTGTGGAAAGCACTTTCATTGAGATGGGTTGCCAAGCTTCTAAGAAATAACGAGGTTCCAAAATACCAGCAAATATTTTTTCACCCAATCTTAATGATACTTGGTGGTAATGATCAGTACACAAATCCCACTTTGCTCACCAAATTTTGTTCTTCTAGGTTGAAGAGTTAGTCTACAGTAGCAGTTTTTTATATTTAGGTTTCCCTCTGTTCTCTCCTGTATAGATAGATGAATTTGGAACTCTAAATCCAACATGGTTTGTAGTAGCACTTTGAAACTTGACAAAATAAAGGAGTTCTCAGTTTTGTCTCTATGGATTCTTTCCTCTTCAAGTAGACCTAGGCACCGACTGTGGAATAGCACTTTCATTGAGAGGGGTTGCCAAGCTTCTAAGAAATAACGAGTTTCCGAAATACCAGCAAATATTTTTTTCACACAATCTTGATGATACTTGTTGCTAATGATCAGTACACAAATCCCACTTGGCTCACCAATTTTGTTCTTCTTGGCTGAAGCGTTCGTCTATAGTAGCAGTTTTTATATTTAGGTTTCTCTTGTTCTCTCCTATATAGATAGATGAATTTGGAACTCTAAATCCAACATGGATTGTAGTAGCTCTTTGAAACTTGACCAAATAAAGGAGTTGTCATGTTTGTCTCTATGGTTTGTTTCCTCTTCAAGAAGCCCCAGGCACAGACTGTGGAAAAGCACTTTCATTGAGAGGGGTTGCCAAGCTTCTAAGAAATTATGAGTTTCCAAAATACCAGCAAATATTTCTTCACCCAATATTGATGGATACTTGGTGGTAATGATCAGTACACAAATCCTACTTGGCTCACCAAATTTTGTTCTTCTAGGTTGAAGCGATCGTCTACAGTAGCAGTTTTTATATTTAGGTTACCCTGTGTTCTCTCCTATTTAGATAGATGAATTTGGAACTCTAAATCCAACATGGTTTTTAGTAGCTCTTTGAAACTTGACAAAATAAAGGAGTTCTCATTTTTGTCTCTATGGTTTGTTTCCTCTTCAAGTAGCCCTAGGCACACACTGTGGAAAAGCACTTTCGTTGAGAGGGGTTGCCAGGCTTCTAAGAAATAACGAGTTTCTGAAATACCAGCAAATATTTTTTCACCCAATCTTGATGATACTTGTTGCTAATGATCAGTACACAAATCCCACTTCGCTCACCAAATTTTGTTCTTCTAGGTGGAAGCGTTCGTCTACAGTAGCAGTTTTTATATTTAGGTTTCCCTCTGTTCTCTCCTATATAGGTAGATGAATTGGAATTCTAAATCCAACATGGTTTGTAGTAGCTCTTTGAAAATTGACAAAATAAAGGAGTTCTCAGTTTTGTCCCTGTGGTTTCTTTCCTCTTCAAGTAGCCCTAGGCACAGACTGTGGAAAAGCACTTTCATTGAGAGGGGTTGCCTAGCTTCTAAGAAATTATGAGTTTCCGAAATACCAGCAAATATTTCTTCACCCAATTTTGATGATACTTGGTGGAAAAGATCAGTACACAAATCCTACTTGGCTCACCAAATTTTGTTCTTCTAGGTTGAAGTGTTCGTCTACAGTAGCAGTTTTTATATTTAGGTTTCCCTCTGTTCTCTCCAATTTAGATAGATGAATTTGGAACTCTAAATCCAACATGGTTTTCAGTAGCTTTTTGAAACTTGACAAAATAAAGGAGTTCTCAGTTTTGTCTCTATGGTTTGTTTTCTCTTCAAGTAGCCCTAGGCACCGACTGTGGAAAAGCACTTTCATTGAGAGGGGTATCCAAGCTTCTAAGAAATTACGAGTTTCTGATATACCAGCAAATATTTTTTCACCCAATCTTGATGATACTTGTTGCTAATGATCAGTACACAAATCCCACTTGGCTCACCAAATTTTGTTCTTCTAGTTTGAAGCGATCGTCTACAGTAGCAGTTTTTATATTTAGGTTTCCCTCTGTTCTATCCTATATAGATAGATGAATTTGGAACTCTAAATCCAACATGGTTTGTAGTAGCTCTTTGAAACTTGACAAAATTAAGGAGTTCTCAGTTTTGTCTCTATGGTTTGTTTCCTCTTCAAGTAGCCCTAGGCACCTACTGTGGAAAAGCACTTTCATGAATGGGGTATACATGCTTCTAAGAAATAACGAGTTTCCGAAATACCAGCAAATATTTTTTCACCCAATCTTGATGATACTTGGTGGTAATGATCAGCACACAAATCCCACTTCGCTCACCAAATTTTGTTCTTCTAGGTTGAAGCGTTCGTTTACAGTAGCAGTTTTTATATTTAGGTTTCCCTCTGTTCTCTCCTATATACATAGATGAAGTTATAATTCTAAATCCAACATGGTTTGTAGTAGCTCTTTGAAACTTGACAAAATAAAGGAGTTCTCAGTTTTGTCCCTATGATTTCTTTCCTCTTCAAGTAGCTCTAGGCACAGACTGTGGAAGAGCACTTTCATTGAGAGGGGTTGCCAAGCTTCTAAGAAATAACGAGTTGTAGAAATACCAGCAAATATTTTTTCACCCAATCTTGATGATACTTGGTGGTAATGATCAGTACACAAATAACACTTGGCTCACCAAATTTTGTTCTTCTAGTTTGAAGCTTTCGTCTACAGTAGCAGTTTTGATTTCTAGGTTTCCCTATGTTCTCTCCTATATAGATAGATGAATTTGGAACTCTAAATCCAACATGGTTTGTAGTAGCTCTTTGAAACTTGATAAAATAAAAAAGTTCTCAGTTTTGTCCTCTATGGTTTGTTCCTCTTCAAGTAGCCCTAGGCACACACTGTGGAAAAGCACTTTCATTGAGAGGGGTTGCCAAACTTCTAAGAAATAACGAGTTTACGAAATACCAGCAAATATTTTTTCACCCAATCTTGATGATACCTTGTTGCTAATGATCAGTACACAAATCACACTTGGCTCACCAAATTTTTTTCTTGTAGGTTGAAGCGTTCGTCTACAGTAGCAGTTTTTATATTTAGGTTTCCCTCTTTTCTCTCCTATTTAGATAGATGAATTTGGAACTCTAAATCCAACATGGTTTTCAGTAGCTCTTTGAAACTTGACAAAATAAAAGAGTTCTCAGTTTTGTCTCTATGGTTTGTTTCCTCTTCAAGTAGCCCTAGGCACCGAATGTGGAAAAGCACTTTCATTGAGAGGGGTATCCAAGCTTCTAAGAAATTACGAGTTTCTGATATACCAGCAAATATTTTTTCACCCAATCCTGATGATACTTGTTGCTAATGATCAGTACACAAATCCCACTTGGCTCACCAAATTTTTTCTTCTAGGTTGAAGCGTTCGTCTATAGTAGCAGTTTTTATATTTAGGTTTCTCTCTGTTCTCTCCTATATAGATAGATGAAGTTGGAACTCTAAATCCAACATGGATATAGTAGCTCTTTGAAACTTGACCAAATAAAGGAGTTCTCATGTTTGTCTCCATGGTTTTTTTCCTCTTCAAGTAGCCCTAGGCACAGACTGTGGAAAAGCACTTTCATTGAGAGGGGTTGCCTAGCTTCTAAGACATTATGAGTTTCTGAAATACCAGCAAATATTTCTTCACCCAATTTTGATGATACTTGGTGGAAAAGATCAGTACACAAATCCCACTTGGCTCACCAATTTTGTTCTTCTTGGCTGAAGCGTTCGTCTATAGTAGCAGTTTTTATATTTAGGTTTCTCTTGTTCCCTCCTATATAGATAGATGAATTTGGAACTCTAAATCCAACATGGATTGTAGTAGCTCTTTGAAACTTGACCAAATAAAGGAGTTGTCATGTTTGTCTCTATGGTTTGTTTCCTCTTCAAGAAGCCCTAGGCACAGACTGTGGAAAAGCACTTTCATTGAGAGGGGTTGCCAAGCTTCTAAGAAATTATGAGTTTCCAAAATACCAGCAAATATTTCTTCACCCAATATTGATGGATACTTGGTGGTAATGATCAGTACACAAATCCTACTTGGCTCACCAAATTTTGTTCTTCTAGGTTGAAGCGATCGTCTACAGTAGCAGTTTTTATATTTAGGTTACCCTGTGTTCTCTCCTATTTAGATAGATGAATTTGGAACTCTAAATCCAACATGGTTTTTAGTAGCTCTTTGAAACTTGACAAAATAAAGGAGTTCTCAGTTTTGTCTCTATGGTTTGTTTCCTCTTCAAGTAGCCCTAGGCACACACTGTGGAAAAGCACTTTCGTTGAGAGGGGTTGCCAGGCTTCTAAGAAATAACGAGTTTCTGAAATACCAGCAAATATTTTTTCACCCAATCTTGATGATACTTGTTGCTAATGATCAGTACACAAATCCCACTTCGCTCACCAAATTTTGTTCTTCTAGGTTGAAGCGTTCGTCTACAGTAGCAGTTTTTATATTTAGGTTTCCCTCTGTTCTCTCCTATATAGGTAGATGAATTGGAATTCTAAATCCAACATGGTTTGTAGTAGCTCTTTGAAAATTGACAAAATAAAGGAGTTCTCAGTTTTGTCCCTGTGGTTTCTTTCCTCTTCAAGTAGCCCTAGGCACAGACTGTGGAAAAGCACTTTCATTGAGAGGGGTTGCCTAGCTTCTAAGAAATTATGAGTTTCCGAAATACCAGCAAATATTTCTTCACCCAATTTTGATGATACTTGGTGGAAAAGATCAGTACACAAATCCTACTTGGCTCACCAAATTTTGTTCTTCTAGGTTGAAGTGTTCGTCTACAGTAGCAGTTTTTATATTTAGGTTTCCCTCTGTTCTCTCCTATTTAGATAGATGAATTTGGAACTCTAAATCCAACATGGTTTTCAGTAGCTATTTGAAACTTGACAAAATAAAGGAGTTCTCAGTTTTGTCTCTATGGTTAGTTCCTCTTCAAGTAGCCCTAGGCACCGACTGTGGAAAAGCACTTTCATTGAGAGGGGTATCCAAGCTTCTAAGAAATTACGAGTTTCTGATATACTAGCAAATATTTTTTCACCCAATCTTGATGATACTTCTTGCTAATGATCAGTACACAAATCCCACTTGGCTCACCAAATTTTGTTCTTCTAGGTTGAAGCGTTCGTCTACAGTAGGAGTTTTTATATTTAGGTTTCCCTCTATTCTCTCCTATAGAGATGGATGAATTTGGAACTCTAAATCCAACATGGTTTGTAGTAGCTCTTTGAAACTTGACAAAATTAAGGAGTTCACAGTTTTGTCTCTATGGTTTTTTTCCTCTTCAAGTAGCCCTAGGCACAGACTGTGGAAAAGCACTTTCATTGAGATGGGTTGCCAAGCTTATAAGAAATAACGTGTTTCCGAAATACCAGCAAATATTTTTTCACCCAATATTCATGATACTTGTTGCTAATGATCAGTACACAAATCCCACTTGGCTCACCAAACTTTGTTCTTCTAGGTTGAAGCGTTCGTCTACAGTAGCAGTTTTGATTTCTAGGTTTCCCTATGTTCTCTCCTATATAGATAGATGAATTAGGAACTCTAAATCCAACATGATTTGTAGTAGCTCTTTGAAACTTGACAAAATAAAGGAGTTCTCAGTTTTGTCTCTATGGATTGTTTCCTCTTCAAGTAGACCTAGGCACACACTGTGGAAAAGCACTTTTATTGAGAGGGGTTGCCAAGCTTCTAAGAAATAACGAGTTTAGAAAATACCAGCAAATAGTTTTTCACCCAATCTTGATGATACTTGGTGGAAATGATCAGTACACAATTCCCACTTGGCTCACCAAATTTTGTTCTTCTAGGTTGAAGCGTTCGTCTACAGTAGCAGTTTTGATATTTAGGTTTCCCTCTGTTCTCTCCTATATAGATAGATGAATTTGGAACTCTAAATCCAATATGGTTTGTAGTAGCTCTTTGAAACTTGACAAAATAAAGGAGTTCTCAGTTTTGTCTCTATGGATTGTTTCCTCTTCAAGTAGCCATAGGCACACACTGTGGAAAAGCACTTTCATTGAGAGGGGTTGCCAAGCTTCTAAGAAATAACGAGTTTCAGAAATACTAGCAAATATTTTTTCACCCAATCTTGATGATACTTTTGCTAATGATCAGTATACAAATCCCACTTGGCTCACCAAATTTTGTTCTTCTAGGTTGAAGCGTTCTTCTACAGTAGCAGTTTTTATATTTAGGTTTCCCTCTGTTCTCTCCTATATAGATATATGAATTTGGAACTCTAAATCCAACATGGTTTGTAGTAGCTCTTTGAAACTTGACCAAAAAAAGGAGTTCTCAGTTTTGTCTCTATGGATTCTTTCCTCTTCAATTAGCCCTAGACACACACTGTGGAAAAGCACTTTCATTGAGAGGGGTTGCCAAGCTTCTACGAAATAACGAGTTTCTGAAATACCAGCAAATATTTTTTCACCCAATCTTGATGATACTTGTTGCTAATGATCAGTACACAATTCCCACTTGGCTCACCAAATTTTGTTCTTCTAGGTTGAAGCGTTCGTCTACAGTAGCAGTTTTTATATTTAGGTTTCCCTCTGTTTTCTCCTATATAGATAGATGAATTTGGAACTCTAAATCAAACATGGTTTGTAGTAGCTCTTTGAAACTTGACAAAATAAAGGAGTTCTCAGTTTTGTCTCTATGGTTTGTTTCCTCTTCAAGAGGACTAGGCACAGACTGTGGCAGCATTTTCATTGAGATGGGTTGCCAAGCTTCTAAGAAATAAGGAGTTTAGAAAATACCAGCAAATATTTCTTCACCTAATCTTGATGATACTTGGTGGAAATGATCAGTACACAAATCCCACTTGGCTCACCAAATTTTGTTCTTCTAGGTTGAAGCGTTCGTCTACAGCAGCAGTTTTTATATTTAGGTTTCCCTCTGTTCTCTCCTACATAGATAGATGAATTTGGAAATCTAAATCCAACATGGATTGTAGTAGCTCTATGAAACTTGACAAAATAAAGGGGTTCTCAGTTTTTTCTTTATTGTTTGTTTCCTCTTCAAGTAGCCCTAGGCACACACTGTGGAAAAGCACTTTCAATGAGAGGGGTTGCCAAGCTTCTAAGAAATAACGAGTTTCCGAAATACCAGCAAATATTTTTTCACCCAATCTTGATGATACTTGATGGTAATGATCAGTACACAAATCCCACTTTTCTCACCAAATTTTGTTCTTCTAGGTTGAAGCGTTCGTCTACAGTAGCAGTTTTTATATTTAGGTTTCCCTCTGTTCTCTTTTATATAGATAGATGAATTTGGAACTCTAAATCCAACATGGTTTGTAGTAGCTCTTTGAAACTTGACAAAATAAAGGAGTTCTCAGTTTTGTCTCTATGGTTTGTTTCCTCTTCAAGTAGCCCTAGGCACAGACTGTGGAAAGCACATTCATTGAGATGGGTTGCCAAGCTTCTAAGAAATAACGAGTTTCCGAAATACCAGCAAATATTTTTTTACCCATCTTGAAGATACTTGGTGGTAATAATCAGTGCACAAATCACACGTGGCTCACCAAATTTTGTTCTTCTAGGTTGAAGCGTTCGTCTACAGTAGCAGTTTTTATATTTAGTTTCTCTCTGTTCACTCCTATATAGATAGATGAATTTGAAAATCTAAATCCAACATGGATTGTAGTAGCTCTTTGAAACTTGACAAAATAAAGGAGTTCTCAGTTTTGTCTCTATGGATTTTTTCCACTTCAATTAGCCCTAGGCACACACTGTGGAAAATCACTTTCATTGAGAGGGGTTGCCAAGCTTCTAAGAAATAACGAGTTTCCGAAATTCCTGCAAATATTTTTTCACCCAATCTTGATGATACTTGTTGCTAATGATCAGTACACAAATCCCACATGGCTCACCATATTTTGTTCTTCTAGGTTGAAGCGTTCGTCTACAGTAGCAGTTTTTATACTTAGGTTTCCCTCTGTTCTCTTCTGTATAGATAGATGAATTTAGAACTCTAAATCCAACATGGTTTGTAGTAGGTCTTTGAAACTTGACAAAATAAAGGAGTTCTGAGTTTTGTCTTTATGGTTTGTGTCCTCTTCAAGTAGCCCTAGGCACACACTGTGGAAAAGCACTTTCATTGAGAGTGGTTGCCAGGCTTCTAAGAAATAACAAGTTTCCGAAATACCAGCAAATATTTTTTCACCCAATCTTGATGATACTTGTTGCTAATGATCAGTACAAAATTCCCACTTGGCTCACCAAATTTTGTTCTTCTAGGTTGAAGCGTTCGTCTACAGTAGCAGTTTTTATATTTAGGTTTCCCTCTGTTCTCCCCTATTTAGATAGATGAATTTGGAACTCTAAATCCAACATGGTTTTTAGTAGCTCTTTGAAACTTGACAAAATAAAGGAGGTCTCAGTTTTGTCTCTATGGTTTGTTTCCTCTTCAAGTAGCCCTAGGCACAGAATGTGGAAAAGCACTTTCATTGAGAGGGGTTGCCAAAATTCTAAGAAATTACGAGTTTCCGAAATACAAGCAAATATTTTTTCACCCAATCTTGATGATACTTGTTGGTAATGATCAGTACACAAATCCCACTTGGCTCACCAAATTTTGTTCTTCTAGTTTGAAGCGTTCGTCTACAGTAGCAGTTTT
The DNA here is from genome assembly GCF_048772815.1 of Callospermophilus lateralis. Classification (NCBI taxonomy): domain Eukaryota; kingdom Metazoa; phylum Chordata; class Mammalia; order Rodentia; family Sciuridae; genus Callospermophilus; species Callospermophilus lateralis. The sequence continues at coordinate 21,365 of NW_027510497.1, read as the reverse complement.
TATATTTAGGTTTCCCTCTGTTCTCTCCTATATAGATAGATGAATTTGGAACTCTAAATCCAACATGATTTGTAGTAGCTCTTTGAAACTTGACAAAATAAAGGAGTTCTCAGTTTTGTCTCTATGGTTTGTTTCCTCTTCAAGTAGCCCTAGGCACAGACTGTGGAAAAGCACTTTCATTGAGAGGGGTATCCAAGCTTCTAAGAAATTACGAGTTTCCGAAATACCAGCAAATATTTTTTCACCCAATCTTGATGATACTTGTTGCTAATGATCAGTACACAAATCATACTTGGCTCACCAAATTATGTTCTTCTAGGTTGAAGCGTTCGTCTACAGTAGCAGTTTTGATATTTAGGTTTCCCTCTGTTCTCTCCTATATAGATAGATGAATTTGGAACTCTAAATCCAATATGGTTTGTAGTAGCTCTTTGAAACTTGACAAAATAAAGGAGTTCTCAGTTTTGTCTCTATGGATTGTTTCCTCTTCAAGTAGACCTAGGAACACACTGTGGAAAAGCACTTTTATTGAGAGGGGTTGCCAAGCTTCTAAGAAATAACGAGTTTAGAAAATACCAGCAAATAGTTTTTCACCCAATCTTGATGATACTTAGTGGAAATGATCAGTACACAATTCCCACTTGGCTCACCAAATTTTGTTCTTCTAGGTTGAAGCGTTCGTCTACAGTAGCAGTTTTGATATTTAGGTTTCCCTCTGTTCTCTCCTATATAGATAGATGAATTTGGAACTCTAAATCCAATATGGTTTGTAGTAGCTCTTTGAAACTTGACAAAATAAAGGAGTTCTCAGTTTTGTCTCTATGGATTGTTTCCTCTTCAAGTAGAAATAGGAACACACTGTGGAAAAGCACTTTCATTGAGAGGGGTTGCCAAGCTTCTAAGAAATAACGAGTTTCAGAAATACTAGCAAATATTTTTTCACCCAATCTTGATGATACTTTTGCTAATGATCAGTATACAAATCCCACTTGGCTCACCAAATTTTGTTCTTCTAGGTTGAAGCGTTCTTCTACAGTAGCAGTTTTTATATTTAGGTTTCCCTCTGTTCTCTCCTATATAGATATATGAATTTGGAACTCTAAATCCAACATGGTTTGTAGTAGCTCTTTGAAACTTGACAAAATAAAGGAGTTCTCAGTTTTGTCTCTATGGTTTGTTTCCTCTTCAAGTAGCCCTAGGCACAGACTGTGGAAAAGCACTTTCATTGAGAGGGGTATCCAAGCTTCTAAGAAATTTCGAGTTTTCGAAATACCAGCAAATATTTTTTCACCCAATCTTGATGATACTTGTTGCTAATGATCAGTACACAAACCCCACTTGGCTCACCAAATTATGTTCTTCTAGGTTGAAGCGTTCGTCTACAGTAGCAGTTTTGATATTTAGGTTTCCCTCTGTTCTCTCCTATATAGATAGATGAATTTGGAACTCTAAATCCAATATGGTTTGTAGTAGCTCTTGGAAACTTGACAAAATAAAGGAGTTCTCAGTTTTGTCTCTATGGATTGTTTCCTCTTCAAGTAGACCTAGGCACACACTGTGGAAAAGCACTTTCATTGAGAGGGGTTGCCAAGCTTCTAAGAAATAACGAGTTTAGAAAATACCAGCAAATAGTTTTTCACCCAATCTTGATGATACTTGGTGGAAATGATCAGAACACAATTCCCACTTGGCTCACCAAATTTTGTTCTTCTAGGTAGAAGCGTTCGTCTACAGTAGCAGTTTTGATATTTAGGTTTCCCTCTGTTCTCTCCTATATAGATAGATGAATTTGGAACTCTAAATCCAATATGGTTTGTAGTAGCTCTTTGAAACTTGACAAAATAAAAGCGTTCTCAGTTTTGTCTCTATGGATTGTTTCCTCTTCAAGTAGCCATAGGCACACACTGTGGAAAAGCACTTTCATTGAGAGGGGTTGCCAAGCTTCTAAGAAATAACAAGTTTCAGAAATACTAGCAAATATTTTTTCACCCAATCTTGATGATACTTTTGCTAATGATCAGTACACAAATCCCACTTGGCTCACCAAATTTTGTTCTTCTAGGTTGAAGCGTTCTTCTACAGTAGCAGTTTTTATATTTAGGTTTCCCTCTGTTCTCTCCTATATAGATATATGAATTTGGAACTGTAAATCCAACATGGTTTGTAGTAGCTCTTTGAAACTTGACCAAAAAAAGGAGTTCTCAGTTTTGTCTCTATGGATTGTTTCCTCTTCAATTAGCCCTAGACACACACTGTGGAAAAGCACTTTCATTGAGAGGGGTTGCCAAGCTTCTACGAAATAACGAGTTTCTGAAATACCAGCAAATATTTATTCACCCAATCTTGATGATACTTGTTGCTAATGATCAGTACACAAATCCCACTTGGCTCACCAAATTTTGTTCTTCTAGGTTGAAGCGTTCGTCTACAGTAGCAGTTTTTATATTTAGGTTTCCCTCTGTTTTCTCCTATATAGATAGATGAATTTGGAACTCTAAATCAAACATGGTTTGTAGTAGCTCTTTGAAACTTGACAAAATAAAGGAGTTCTCAGTTTTGTCTCTATGGTTTGTTTCCTCTTCAAGAGGACTAGGCACAGACTGTGGCAGCATTTTCATTGAGATGGGTTGCCAAGCTTCTAAGAAATAAGGAGTTTAGAAAATACCAGCAAATATTTCTTCACCCAATCTTGATGATACTTGGTGGAAATGATCAGTACACAAATCCCACTTGGCTCACCAAATTTTGTTCTTCTAGGTTAAAAGCGTTCGTCTACAGCAGCAGTTTTTATATTTAGGTTTCCCTCTGTTCTCTCCTACATAGATAGATGAATTTGGAAATCTAAATCCAACATGGATTGTAGTAGCTCTATGAAACTTGACAAAATAAAGGGGTTCTCAGTTTTTTCTTTATTGTTTGTTTCCTCTTCAAGTAGCCCTAGGCACACACTGTGGAAAAGCACTTTCATTGAGAGGGGTTGCCAAGCTTCTAAGAAATAACGAGTTTCCGAAATACCAGCAAATATTTTTTCACCCAATCTTGATGATACTTGATGGTAATGATCAGTACACAAATCCCACTTTTCTCACCAAATTTTGTTCTTCTAGGTTGAAGCGTTCGTCTACAGTAGCAGTTTTTATATTTAGGTTTCCCTCTGTTCTCTTTTATATAGATAGATGAATTTGGAACTCTAAATCCAACATGGTTTGTAGTAGCTCTTTGAAACTTGACAAAATAAAGGAGTTCTCACTTTTGTCTCTATGGTTTGTTTCCTCTTCAAGTAGCCCTAGGCACAGACTGTGGAAAGCACTTTCATTGAGATGGGTTGCCAAGCTTCTAAGAAATAACGAGTTTCCGAAATACCAGCAAATATTTTTTCACCCATCTTGAAGATACTTGGTGGTAATGATGAGTACACACATCCTACTTGGCTCACCAAATTTTGTTCTTCTAGGTTGAAGCGTTCGTCTAGAGTGGCAGTTTTTATATTTAGGTTTCCCTCTGTTCTCTCCTATTTAGATAGATGAATTTGGAACTCTAAATCCAACATGGTTTGTAGTAGCTCTTTGAAACTTGACAAAATAAAGGAGTTCTCAGTTTTGTCTTTATGGTTGGTGTCCTCTTCAAGTAGCCCTAGGCACACACTGTGGAAAAGCACTTTCATTGAGAGGGGTTGCCAGGCTTCTAAGAAATAACAAGTTTCCGAAATACCAGCAAATATTTTTTCACCCAATCTTGATGATACTTGTTGCTAATGATCAGTACACAAATCCCACTTGGCTCACCAAATTTTGTTCTTCTAGGTTGAAGCGTTCGTCTACAGTAGCAGTTTTTATATTTAGGTTTCCCTCTGTTCTCTAATATATAGATAGATGAATTTGGAACTCTAAATCCAACATGATTTGTAGTAGCTCTTTGAAACTTGACAAAATAAAGGAGTTCTCAGTTTTGTCTCTATGGTTTCTTTCCTCTTCAAGTAGCCCTAGGCACAGACTGTGGAAAAGCACTTTCATTGAGAGGGGTATCCAAGCTTCTAAGAAATTACGAGTTTCCGAAATACCAGCAAATATTTCTTCACCCAATCTTGATGATACTTGGTGGAAATGATCAATACACAAATCCCACTTGGCTCACCAAATTTTGTTCTTGTAGGTTGAAGCGTTCGTCTACAGCAGCAGTTTTTATACTTAGGTTTCCCTCTCTTCTCTTCTGTATAGATAGATGAATTTAGAACTCTAAATCCAACATGGTTTGTAGTAGCTCTTTGAAACTTGACAAAATAAAAAAGTTCTCAGTTTTGTCTCTATGGTTTGTTTCCTCTTCAAGTAGCCCTAGGCACAGACTGTGGAAAGCACTTTCATTGAGATGGGTGGCCAAGCTTCTAAGAAATAAAGAGTTTCCGAAATACCAGCAAATATTTTTTCACCCCTCTTGAAGATACTTGCTGGTAATCATGAGTACACACATCCTACTTGGCTCACCAAATTTTGTTCTTCTAGGTTGAAGCGTTCGTCTAGAGTAGCAGTTTTTATATTTAGGTTTCCCTCTGTTCTCTCCTATTTAGATAGATGAATTTGGAACTCTAAATCCAACATGGTTTTTAGTAGGTCTTTGAAACTTGACAAAATAAAGGAGTTCTCAGTTTTGTCTTTATGATTTGTGTCCTCTTCAAGTAGCCCTAGGCACACACTGTGGAAAAGCACTTTCATTGAGAGGGGTTGCCAGGCTTCTAAGAAATAACAAGTTTCCGAAATACCAGCAAATATTTTTTCACCCAATCTTGATGATTCTTGGTGGTAATGATCAGTACACAAACCCCACTTGGCTCACCAAATTATGTTCTTCTAGGTTGAAGCGTTCGTCTACAGTAGCAGTTTTGATATTTAGGTTTCCCTCTGTTCTCTCCTATATAGATAGATGAATTTGGAACTCTAAATCCAATATGGTTTGTAGTAGCTCTTGGAAACTTGACAAAATAAAGGAGTTCTCAGTTTTGTCTCTATGGATTGTTTCCTCTTCAAGTAGACCTAGGCACACACTGTGGAAAAGCACTTTCATTGAGAGGGGTTGCCAAGCTTCTAAGAAATAACGAGGTTAGAAAATACCAGCAAATAGTTTTTCACCCAATCTTGATGATACTTGGTGGAAATGATCAGAACACAATTCCCACTTGGCTCACCAAATTTTGTTCTTCTAGGTAGAAGCGTTCGTCTACAGTAGCAGTTTTGATATTTAGGTTTCCCTCTGTTCTCTCCTATATAGATAGATGAATTTGGAACTCTAAATCCAATATGGTTTGTAGTAGCTCTTTGAAACTTGACAAAATAAAAGCGTTCTCAGTTTTGTCTCTATGGATTGTTTCCTCTTCAAGTAGCCATAGGCACACACTGTGGAAAAGCACTTTCATTGAGAGGGGTTGCCAAGCTTCTAAGAAATAACAAGTTTCAGAAATACTAGCAAATATTTTTTCACCCAATCTTGATGATACTTTTGCTAATGATCAGTACACAAATCCCACTTGGCTCACCAAATTTTGTTCTTCTAGGTTGAAGCGTTCTTCTACAGTAGCAGTTTTTATATTTAGGTTTCCCTCTGTTCTCTCCTATATAGATATATGAATTTGGAACTGTAAATCCAACATGGTTTGTAGTAGCTCTTTGAAACTTGACCAAAAAAAGGAGTTCTCAGTTTTGTCTCTATGGATTGTTTCCTCTTCAATTAGCCCTAGACACACACTGTGGAAAAGCACTTTCATTGAGAGGGGTTGCCAAGCTTCTACGAAATAACGAGTTTCTGAAATACCAGCAAATATTTATTCACCCAATCTTGATGATACTTGTTGCTAATGATCAGTACACAAATCCCACTTGGCTCACCAAATTTTGTTCTTCTAGGTTGAAGCGTTCGTCTACAGTAGCAGTTTTTATATTTAGGTTTCCCTCTGTTTTCTCCTATATAGATAGATGAATTTGGAACTCTAAATCAAACATGGTTTGTAGTAGCTCTTTGAAACTTGACAAAATAAAGGAGTTCTCAGTTTTGTCTCTATGGTTTGTTTCCTCTTCAAGAGGACTAGGCACAGACTGTGGCAGCATTTTCATTGAGATGGGTTGCCAAGCTTCTAAGAAATAAGGAGTTTAGAAAATACCAGCAAATATTTCTTCACCCAATCTTGATGATACTTGGTGGAAATGATCAGTACACAAATCCCACTTGGCTCACCAAATTTTGTTCTTCTAGGTTAAAAGCGTTCGTCTACAGCAGCAGTTTTTATATTTACGTTTCCCTCTGTTCTCTCCTACATAGATAGATGAATTTGGAAATCTAAATCCAACATGGATTGTAGTAGCTCTATGAAACTTGACAAAATAAAGGGGTTCTCAGTTTTTTCTTTATTGTTTGTTTCCTCTTCAAGTAGCCCTAGGCACACACTGTGGAAAAGCACTTTCATTGAGAGGGGTTGCCAAGCTTCTAAGAAATAACGAGTTTCCGAAATACCAGCAAATATTTTTTCACCCAATCTTGATGATACTTGATGGTAATGATCAGTACACAAATCCCACTTTTCTCACCAAATTTTGTTCTTCTAGGTTGAAGCGTTCGTCTACAGTAGCAGTTTTTATATTTAGGTTTCCCTCTGTTCTCTTTTATATAGATAGATGAATTTGGAACTCTAAATCCAACATGGTTTGTAGTAGCTCTTTGAAACTTGACAAAATAAAGGAGTTCTCAGTTTTGTCTCTATGGTTTGTTTCCTCTTCAAGTAGCCCTAGGCACAGACTGTGGAAAGCACTTTCATTGAGATGGGTTGCCAAGCTTCTAAGAAATAACGAGTTTCCGAAATACCAGCAAATATTTTTTCACCCATCTTGAAGATACTTGGTGGTAATGATGAGTACACACATCCTACTTGGCTCACCAAATTTTGTTCTTCTAGGTTGAAGCGTTCGTCTAGAGTGGCAGTTTTTATATTTAGGTTTCCCTCTGTTCTCTCCTATTTAGATAGATGAATTTGGAACTCTAAATCCAACATGGTTTGTAGTAGCTCTTTGAAACTTGACAAAATAAAGGAGTTCTCAGTTTTGTCTTTATGGTTGGTGTCCTCTTCAAGTAGCCCTAGGCACACACTGTGGAAAAGCACTTTCATTGAGAGGGGTTGCCAGGCTTCTAAGAAATAACAAGTTTCCGAAATACCAGCAAATATTTTTTCACCCAATCTTGATGATACTTGTTGCTAATGATCAGTACACAAATCCCACTTGGCTCACCAAATTTTGTTCTTCTAGGTTGAAGCGTTCGTCTACAGTAGCAGTTTTTATATTTAGGTTTCCCTTTGTTCTCTAATATATAGATAGATGAATTTGGAACTCTAAATCCAACATGATTTGTAGTAGCTCTTTGAAACTTGACAAAATAAAGGAGTTCTCAGTTTTGTCTCTATGGTTTCTTTCCTCTTCAAGTAGCCCTAGGCACAGACTGTGGAAAAGCACTTTCATTGAGAGGGGTATCCAAGCTTCTAAGAAATTACGAGTTTCCGAAATACCAGCAAATATTTCTTCACCCAATCTTGATGATACTTGGTGGAAATGATCAATACACAAATCCCACTTGGCTCACCAAATTTTGTTCTTGTAGGTTGAAGCGTTCGTCTACAGCAGCAGTTTTTATACTTAGGTTTCCCTCTCTTCTCTTCTGTATAGATAGATGAATTTAGAACTCTAAATCCAACATGGTTTGTAGTAGCTCTTTGAAACTTGACAAAATAAAAAAGTTCTCAGTTTTGTCTCTATGGTTTGTTTCCTCTTCAAGTAGCCCTAGGCACAGACTGTGGAAAGCACTTTCATTGAGATGGGTGGCCAAGCTTCTAAGAAATAAAGAGTTTCCGAAATACCAGCAAATATTTTTTCACCCCTCTTGAAGATACTTGCTGGTAATCATGAGTACACACATCCTACTTGGCTCACCAAATTTTGTTCTTCTAGGTTGAAGCGTTCGTCTAGAGTAGCAGTTTTTATATTTAGGTTTCCCTCTGTTCTCTCCTATTTAGATAGATGAATTTGGAACTCTAAATCCAACATGGTTTTTAGTAGGTCTTTGAAACTTGACAAAATAAAGGAGTTCTCAGTTTTGTCTTTATGATTTGTGTCCTCTTCAAGTAGCCCTAGGCACACACTGTGGAAAAGCACTTTCATTGAGAGGGGTTGCCAGGCTTCTAAGAAATAACAAGTTTCCGAAATACCAGCAAATATTTTTTCACCCAATCTTGATGATTCTTGGTGGTAATGATCAGTACACAAATCCCACTTGGCTCACCAAATTTTGTTCTTCTATGTTGAAGCGTTCGTCTACAGCAGCAGTTTTTATATTTAGGTTTCCCTCTGTTCTCTCCTACATAGATAGATGAATTTGGAAATCTAAATCCAACATGGATTGTAGTAGCTCTATGAAACTTGACAAAATAAAGGGGTTCTCAGTTTTTTCTTTATTGTTTGTTTCCTCTTCAAGTAGCCCTAGGCACACACTGTGGAAAAGCACTTCCATTGAGAGGGGTTGTCAAGCTTCTAAGAAATAACGAGTTTCCGAAATACCAGCAAATATTTTTTCACCCAGTCTTGGTGATACTTGATGGTAATGATCAGTACACAAATCCCACTTTTCTCACCAAATTTTCTTCTTCTAGGTTGAAGCGTTCGTCTACAGTAGCAGTTTTTATATTTAGGTTTCCCTCTTTTCTCTCCTATATAGATAGATGAATTTGGAACTCTAAATCCAACATGGTTTTTAGTAGGTCTTTGAAACTTGACAAAATAAAGGAGTTCTCAGTTTTGTCTTTATGATTTGTGTCCTCTTCAAGTAGCCCTAGGCACACACTGTGGAAAAGCACTTTCATTGAGAGGGGTTGCCAGGCTTCTAAGAAATAACAAGTTTCCGAAATACCAGCAAATATTTTTTCACCCAATCTTGATGATTCTTGGTGGTAATGATCAGTACACAAATCCCACTTGGCTCACCAAATTTTGTTCTTCTATGTTGAAGCGTTCGTCTACAGCAGCAGTTTTTATATTTAGGTTTCCCTCTGTTCTCTCCTACATAGATAGATGAATTTGGAAATCTAAATCCAACATGGATTGTAGTAGCTCTATGAAACTTGAAAAAATAAAGGGGTTCTCAGTTTTTTCTTTATTGTTTGTTTCCTCTTCAAGTAGCCCTAGGCACACACTGTGGAAAAGCACTTCCATTGAGAGGGGTTGTCAAGCTTCTAAGAAATAACGAGTTTCCGAAATACCAGCAAATATTTTTTCACCCAATCTTGGTGATACTTGATGGTAATGATCAGTACACAAATCCCACTTTTCTCACCAAATTTTCTTCTTCTAGGTTGAAGCGTTCGTCTACAGTAGCAGTTTTTATATTTAGGTTTCCCTCTTTTCTCTCCTATATAGATAGATGAATTTGGAACTCTAAATCAAACATGGTTTGTAGTAGCTCTTTGAAACTTGACAAAATAAAGGAGTTCTCAGTTTTGTCTCTATGGTTTGCTTCCTTTTCAAGTAGCCCTAGGCACAGACTGTGGAAGCACTTTCATTGAGATGGGTTGCCAAACTTCTAAGAAATAACGAGTTTCCGAAATACCAGCAAATTTTTTTTCACCCAATCTTGATGATACTTGGTGGAAATGATCAGTACACAAATCCCACTTGGCTCACCAAATTTTGTTCTTCTAGGTTGAAGCGTTCGTCCACAGTAGCAGTTTATATATTTAGGTTTCCCTCTGTTCTCTCCTATATAGATAGATGAATTTGGAACTCTAAATCCAACATGGTTTATGGTAGCTCTTTGAAACTTGACAAAATAAAGGAGTTCTCAGTTTTGTCTCTATGGTTTGTTTCCTCTTCAAGTGGCCCTAGGCACAGACTGTGGAAAAGCACTTTCATTGAGAGGGGTTGCCAAGCTTCTAAGAAATAACGAGTTTCCGAAATACCAGCAAATATTTTTTCACCCTATCTTCATCATACTTGGTGTTAATGATCAGTACACATATCCCACTTCCTCACCAAATTTTGTTCTTCTAGGTTGATGCGTTCGTCAACAGTAGCAGTTTTTATATTTAGGTTTCACTCTGTTCTCTCATATATAGATATATGAATTTGGAACTCTAAATCCAACATGGTTTTCAGTAGCTCTTTGAAACTTGACAACATAAAGGAGTTCTCAGTTTTGTCTCTATGGTTTGTTTCCTCTTCAAGTAGCCCTAGGCACCGAATGTGGAAAAGCACTTTCATTGAGAGGGGTATCCAAGCTTCTAAGAAATTACGAGTTTCTGATATACCAGCAAATATTTTTTCACCCAATCCTGATGATACTTGTTGCTAATGATCAGTACACAAATCCCACTTGGCTCACCAAATTTTGTTCTTCTAGGTTGAAGTGTTCGTCTACAGTAGCAGTTTTTATATTTAGGTTTCCCTCTGTTCTCTCCTATTTAGATAGATGAATTTGGAACTCTAAATCCAACATGGTTTTCAGTAGCTCTTTGAAACTTGACAAAATAAAGGAGTTCTCAGTTTTGTCTCCATGGTTTGTTTCCTCTTCAAGTAGCCCTAGGCACACACTGTGGAAAAGCACTTTCATTGAGAGGGGTTGCCAAGCTTCTAAGAAATTACGAGTTTCCGAAATACCAGCAAATATTTTTTCACCCTATCTTGATGATACTTGGTGTTAATGATCAGTACACAAATCCCACTTTTCTCACCCAATTTGTTCTTCTAGGTTGAAGCGTTCGTCTACAGTAGCAGTTTTTTTATTTAGGATTCCCTCTGTTCTCTCCTATAAGATAGATGAATTTGGAACTCTAAAACCAACATGGTTTGTAGTAGCTCTTGAAACTTGACAAAATAAAGGAGTTCTCAGTTTTGTCTCTATGGTTTGTTTTCTCTTCAAGTAGCCCTAGGCACCGACTGTGGAAAAGCACTTTCATTGACAGGGGTATTAAAGCTTCTAAGAAATTACGATTTTCTGATAAACCAGCAAATATTTTTTCACCCAATCTTGATGATACTTGTTGCTAATGATCAGTACACAATTCCCACTTGGCTCACCAAATTTTGTTCTTCTAGTTTGAAGCGATCGTCTACAGTAGCTGTTTTTATATTTAGGTTTCCCTCTGTTCTTTCCTATATAGATAGATGAATTTGGAACTCTAAATCCAACATGGTTTGTAGTAGCTCTTTGAAACTTGACAAAATTAAGGAGTTCTCAGTTTTGTCTCTATGGTTTGTTTCCTCTTCAAGTAGCCCTAGGCACCTACTGTGGAAAAGCACTTTCATGAATGGGGTATACATGCTTCTAAGAAATTACAAGTTTCCGAAATACCAGCAAATATTTTTTCACCCAATCTTGATGATACTTGGTGGTAATGATCAGCAAACAAATCCCACTTGGCTCACCAAACTTTGTTCTTCTAGGTTGAAGCGTTCGTCTACAGTAGCAGTTTTTATATTTAGGTTTCTCTCTGTTCTCTCCTATATAGATAGATGAATTTGGAACTCTAAATCCAACATGGATTGTAGTAGCTCTTTGAAAATTGACAAAATAAAGGAGTTCTCAGTTTTGTCTCTATGGTTTGTTTCCTCTTCAAGTAGCCCTAGGCACAGACTGTGGAAAAGCACTTTTATTGAGAGGGGTTGCCAAGCTTCTAAGAAATAACGAGTTTCCGAAATACCAGCAAATATTTTTTCACCCAATCTTGATGATACTTGGTGGTCATGATCAGTACACAAATCCCACTTGGCTCACCAAATTTTGTTCTTCTAGGTTGAAGCGATTGTCTACAGTAGCAGTTTTTATATTTAGGTTTCCCTCTGTTCTCTCCTATATAGATAGATGAATTTGGAACTCTAAATCCAACATGGATTGTAGTAGCTCTTTGAAACTTGACAAAATAAAGGAGTTCTCAGTTTTGTCTCTATGGTTTGTTTTTTCTTCAAGTAGCCCTAGTCACAGACTGTAGAAAAGCACTTTCATTGAGAGGGGTTGCCAAGCTTCTAAGAAATTACGAGTTTCCGAAATACCAGCAAATATTTTTTCACCCAATCTTATGATACTTGGTGGTAATGATCAGTACACAAATACCACTTGGCTCACCAAATTTTGTTCTTCTAGGTTGAAGCGTTCGTCTACAGTAGCAGTATTTATATTTAGGTTTCCCTCTGTTCTCTCCTATATAGATAGATAAATTTGGAACTCTAAACCCAACATGGATTGTAGTAGCTCTTTGAAACTTGACAAAATAAAGGAGTTCTCAGTTTTGTCTCTATGGTTTGTTTCCTCTTCAAGTAGCCCTAGGCACAGACTGTGGAAAAGCACTTTCATTGAGAGTGGTTGCCAAGCTTCTAAGAAATTACAAGTTTCCGAAATACCAGCAAATATTTTTTCACCCAAACTTGATGATACTTGGTGGTAATGATCAGTACACAAATTCCTCTTGGCTCACCAAATTTTGTTCCTCTAGGTTGAAGCGTTCGTCTACAGTAGCAGTTTTTATACTTAGGTTTCTCTCTGTTCTCTCCTATATAGATAGATGAATTTGGAACTCTAAACCCAACATGGATTGTAGTAGCTCTTTGAAACTTGACAAAATAAAGGAGTTCTCAGTTTTGTCTCTATGGTTTGTTTCCTCTTCAAGTAGCCCTAGGCACACACTGTGGAAAAGCACTTTCATTGAGAGGGGTTGCCAAGCTTCTAAGAAATAACGAGTTTCCGAAATACCAGCAAATATTTTTTCACCCAATCTTGATGATACTTGGTGGCAATGATCAGTACACAGATCCCACTTGGCTCACCAAATTTTGTTCTTCTAGGTTGAAGCCTTCATCTACAGTAGCAGTTTTTATATTTAGGTTTCACTCTGTTCTCTCATATATAGGTAGATGAAATTGGAACTCTACATCCAACATGGTTTGTAGTAGCTCTTTGAAACTTGACAAAATAAAGGAGTTCTCAGTTTTGTCTCTATGGTTTGTTTTCTCATCAAGTTGCCCTAGGCACAGACTGTGGAAAAGCACTTTCATTGAGAGGGGTTGCCAAGCTTCTAAGAAATAACGAGTTTCCGAAATACCAGCAAATATTTTTTCACCCAATCTTGATGATACTTGTTGCTAATGACCAGTTCACAAATCCCACTTGGCTCTCCAAATTTTGTTCTTCTTGGTTGAAGCGTTCGTCTACAGTAGCAGTTTTTATATTTAGGTTTTCCTCTGTTCTCTCCTGTATAGATAGATGAATTTGGAACTCTAAATTAAACATGGTTTGTAGTAGTTCTTTGAAACTTGACAAAATAAAGGAGTTCTCAGTTTTGTCTCTATGGTTTGTTTCCCCTTCAAGTAGCCCTAGGCACAGACTGTGGAAAGCACTTTCATTGAGATGGGTTGCCAAGGTTCTAAGATAAACGAGTTTCCAAAATACCAGCCAATATTTTTTCACCCAAACTTGATGATACTTGGTGGTAATGATCAGAACACAAATCCCACTTGGATCACCAAATTTTGATCTTCTATGTTGATGCGTTCATCTACAGTAGATGTTTTTATATTTAGGTTTCTCTCTGTTCTCTCCTATATAGATAGATGAATTTGGAACTCTAAATCCAACATGGTTTGTAGTAGCTCTTTGAAAGTTGAAAAAATAAACGAGTTCTCAGTTTTGTTTCTATGGTTTGTTTCCTCCTAAAGTATCCCTAGGCACAGACTGTGGAAAAGCACTTTCATTGAGAGTGGTTGCCAAGCTTCTAAGAAATTATGAGTTTCTGAAATACCAGCAAATAGTTTTTCACCCAGTCTTGATGATAGTTGGTGGCAATGATCAGTACACAAATCCCACTTTTCTCACCAAATTTTGTTCTTCTAGGTTGAAGCATTCGTCTACAGTAGCAGTTTTTATATTTAGGTTTCCCTCTGTTCTCTCATATATAGATATATAAATTTGGAATTCTAAATCCAACATGGTTTGTAGTAGCTCTTTGAAACTTGACAAAATAAAGGAGTTATCAGTTTTGTCTCTATGGTTTCTTTCCTCTTCACGTAGCCCTAGTCACAGACTGTGGAAAAGCACTTTCATTGAGAGGGGTTGCCAAGCTTCTAAGAAATTACGAGTTTCCGAAATACCAGCAAATATTTTTTCACCCAATCATGATGATAATTGTTGCTAATGATCAGTACACAAATCCCACTTGGCTCACCAAATTATGTTCTTCTAAGTTGAACCGTTCGTCTACAGTAGCAGTTTTTGTATTAAGGTTTCTCTCTGTTCTCTCCTGTATAGATAGATGAATTTGGAACTCTAAATCCAACATGGTTTGTAGTAGCTCTTTGAAACTTGAAAAAATAAAGGAGTTCTCACTTTTGTATCTATGGATTGTTTCCACTCCATTAGCCCTAGGGACACACTGTGGAAAAGCACTTTCATTGTGATGGGTTGCCAAGCTTCTAAGAAATAACGAGTTTCCGAAATACCAGCAAATATTTTTTCACCCAATCTTGATGATACTTGGTGGTAATGATCAGTACACAAATCCCACTTGGCTCACCAAATATTGTTCCTCCAGGTTGAAGCGTTCGTCTACAGTAGCAGTTTTTATATTTAGGTTTCCCTCTGTTCTCTCCTATATAGATAGATGAATTTGGAACTCTAAATCCAACATGGATTGTAGTAGCTCTTTGAAACTTGACAAAATAAAGGAGTTCTCAGTTTTGTCTCTATGGTTTGTTTCCTCTTCAAGTAGCCCTAGTCACAGACTGTGGAAAAGCACTTTCATTGAGAGGGGTTGCCAAGCTTCTCAGAAATTACGAGTTTCCGAAATACCAGCAAATATTTTTTCACCCAATCTTGATGATACTTGGTGGCAATGATCAGTACACAGATCCCACTTGGCTCACCAAATTTTGTACTTCTAGGTTGAAGCGTTCGTCTACAGTAGCAGTTTTTATATTTAGGTTTCACTCTGTTCTCTCATAGACAGGTAGATGAAATTGGAACTCTAAATCCAACATGGATTGTAGTAGCTCTTTGAAACTTGACAAAATAAAGGAGTTCTCAGTTTTGTCTCTATGGTTTGTTTCCTCTTCAAGTAGCCCTAGGCACACACTGTGGAAAAGCACTTTCATTGAGAGTGGTTGCCAAGCTTCTAAGAAATAACGAGTTTCCGAAATACCAGCAAATATTTTTTCACCCAATCTTGATGATACTTGGTGGCAATGATCAGTACACAGATCCCACTTGGCTCACCAAATTTTGTTCTTCTAGGTTGAAGCGTTCGTCTACAGTAGCAGTTTTTATATTTAGGTTTCACTCTGTTCTCTCATATATAGGTAGATGAAATTGGAACTCTACATCCAACATGGTTTGTAGTAGCTCTTTGAAACTTGAAAAAATAAAGGAGTTCTCAGTTTTGTCTCTATGGTTTGTTTTCTCATCAAGTTGCCCTAGGCACAGACTGTGGAAAAGCACTTTCATTGAGAGGGGTTGCCGAGCTTCTAAGAAATAACGAGTTTCCGAAATACCAGCAAATATTTTTTCACCGAATCTTGAAGATACTTGTTGCTAATGACCAGTACACAAATCCCACTTGGCTCACCAAATTTTGTTCTTCTTGGTTGAAGCGTTCGTCTACAGTAGCAGTTTTTATATTTAGGTTTTCCTCTGTTCTCTCCTGTATAGATAGATGAATTTGGAACTCTAAATCCAACATGGTTTGTAGTAGTTCTTTGAAACTTGACAAAATAAAGGAGTTCTCACTTTTGTCTCTATGGTTTGTTTCCTCTTCAAGTAGCCCTAGGCACAGACTGTGGAAAGCACTTTAATTGAGATGGGTTGCCAAGGTTCTAAGATAAACGATTTTCCAAAATACCAGCCAATATTTTTTCACCCAAACTTGATAATACTTGGTGGTAATGATCAGAACACAAATCCCACTTGGCTCACCAAATTTTGATCTTCTATGTTGATGTGTTCATCTACAGTAGATGTTTTTATATTTAGGTTTCCCTCTGTTCTCTCCTATATAGATAGATGAATTTGGAACTCTAAATCCAACATGGTTTGCAGTAGCTCTTTGAAACTTGAAAAAATAAAGGAGTTCTCAGTTTTGTTTCTATGGTTTGTTTCCTCCTAAAGTATCGCTAGGCACAGACTGTGGAAAAGCACTTTCATTGAGAGTGGTTGCCAAGCTTCTAAGAAATTATGAGTTTCTGAAATACTAGCAAATATTTTTTCACCCAATCTTGATGATACTTGGTGGTAATGATCAGTACACAAATCCCACTTTTCTCACCAAATTTTGTTCTTCTAGGTTGAAGCATTCGTCTACTGTAGCAGTTTTTATATTTAGGTTTCCCTCTGTTCTCTCCTATATAGATAGATGAATTTGGAACTCTAAATCCAACATGGTTTGTAGTAGTTCTTTGAAACTTGACAAAATAAAGGAGTTCTCAGTTTTGTCTCTATGGTTTGTTTCCTCTTCAAGTAGCCCTAGGCACAAACTGTGGAAGCACTTTCATTTAGATGGGTTGAAATGCTTCTAAGAAATAACGAGTTTCCAATATACCAGCAAATATTTTATCACCCAGTCTTGATGATACTTGGTGGTAATGATCAGTACACAAATCCCACGTGGCTCACCAAATTTTGGTCTTCTAGGTTGAAGCGTTCGTCTACAGTAGCAGTTTTTATATTTAGGTTTCCCTCTGTTCTCTCATATATAGATATATAAATTTGGAATTCTAAATCCAACATGGTTTGTAGTAGCTCTTTGAAACTTGACAAAATAAAGGAGTTATCAGTTTTGTCTCTATGGTTTGTTTCCTCTTCACGTAGCCCTAGTCACAGACTGTGGAAAAGCACTTTCATTGAGAGGGGTTGCCAAGCTTCTAAGAAATAACGAGTTTCCGAAATACCAGCAAATATTTTTTCACCCAATCTTGATGATACTTGTTGCTAATGACCAGTTCACAAATCCCACTTGGCTCTCCAAATTTTGTTCTTCTTGGTTGAAGCGTTCGTCTACAGTAGCAGTTTTTATATTTAGGTTTTCCTCTGTTCTCTCCTGTATAGATAGATGAATTTGGAACTCTAAATTAAACATGGTTTGTAGTAGTTCTTTGAAACTTGACAAAATAAAGGAGTTCTCAGTTTTGTCTCTATGGTTTGTTTCCCCTTCAAGTAGCCCTAGGCACAGACTGTGGAAAGCACTTTCATTGAGATGGGTTGCCAAGGTTCTAAGATAAACGAGTTTCCAAAATACCAGCCAATATTTTTTCACCCAAACTTGATGATACTTGGTGGTAATGATCAGAACACAAATCCCACTTGGATCACCAAATTTTGATCTTCTATGTTGATGCGTTCATCTACAGTAGATGTTTTTATATTTAGGTTTCTCTCTGTTCTCTCCTATATAGATAGATGAATTTGGAACTCTAAATCCAACATGGTTTGTAGTAGCTCTTTGAAAGTTGAAAAAATAAACGAGTTCTCAGTTTTGTTTCTATGGTTTGTTTCCTCCTAAAGTATCCCTAGGCACAGACTGTGGAAAAGCACTTTCATTGAGAGTGGTTGCCAAGCTTCTAAGAAATTATGAGTTTCTGAAATACCAGCAAATAGTTTTTCACCCAGTCTTGATGATAGTTGGTGGCAATGATCAGTACACAAATCCCACTTTTCTCACCAAATTTTGTTCTTCTAGGTTGAAGCATTCGTCTACAGTAGCAGTTTTTATATTTAGGTTTCCCTCTGTTCTCTCATATATAGATATATAAATTTGGAATTCTAAATCCAACATGGTTTGTAGTAGCTCTTTGAAACTTGACAAAATAAAGGAGTTATCAGTTTTGTCTCTATGGTTTCTTTCCTCTTCACGTAGCCCTAGTCACAGACTGTGGAAAAGCACTTTCATTGAGAGGGGTTGCCAAGCTTCTAAGAAATTACGAGTTTCCGAAATACCAGCAAATATTTTTTTCACCCAATCATGATGATAATTGTTGCTAATGATCAGTACACAAATCCCACTTGGCTCACCAAATTATGTTCTTCTAAGTTGAACCGTTCGTCTACAGTAGCAGTTTTTGTATTAAGGTTTCTCTCTGTTCTCTCCTGTATAGATAGATGAATTTGGAACTCTAAATCCAACATGGTTTGTAGTAGCTCTTTGAAACTTGAAAAAATAAAGGAGTTCTCACTTTTGTATCTATGGATTGTTTCCACTCCATTAGCCCTAGGGACACACTGTGGAAAAGCACTTTCATTGTGATGGGTTGCCAAGCTTCTAAGAAATAACGAGTTTCCGAAATACCAGCAAATATTTTTTCACCCAATCTTGATGATACTTGGTGGTAATGATCAGTACACAAATCCCACTTGGCTCACCAAATATTGTTCCTCCAGGTTGAAGCGTTCGTCTACAGTAGCAGTTTTTATATTTAGGTTTCCCTCTGTTCTCTCCTATATAGATAGATGAATTTGGAACTCTAAATCCAACATGGATTGTAGTAGCTCTTTGAAACTTGACAAAATAAAGGAGTTCTCAGTTTTGTCTCTATGGTTTGTTTCCTCTTCAAGTAGCCCTAGTCACAGACTGTGGAAAAGCACTTTCATTGAGAGGGGTTGCCAAGCTTCTCAGAAATTACGAGTTTCCGAAATACCAGCAAATATTTTTTCACCCAATCTTGATGATACTTGGTGGCAATGATCAGTACACAGATCCCACTTGGCTCACCAAATTTTGTACTTCTAGGTTGAAGCGTTCGTCTACAGTAGCAGTTTTTATATTTAGGTTTCACTCTGTTCTCTCATAGACAGGTAGATGAAATTGGAACTCTAAATCCAACATGGATTGTAGTAGCTCTTTGAAACTTGACAAAATAAAGGAGTTCTCAGTTTTGTCTCTATGGTTTGTTTCCTCTTCAAGTAGCCCTAGGCACACACTGTGGAAAAGCACTTTCATTGAGAGTGGTTGCCAAGCTTCTAAGAAATAACGAGTTTCCGAAATACCAGCAAATATTTTTTCACCCAATCTTGATGATACTTGGTGGCAATGATCAGTACACAGATCCCACTTGGCTCACCAAATTTTGTTCTTCTAGGTTGAAGCGTTCGTCTACAGTAGCAGTTTTTATATTTAGGTTTCACTCTGTTCTCTCATATATAGGTAGATGAAATTGGAACTCTACATCCAACATGGTTTGTAGTAGCTCTTTGAAACTTGAAAAAATAAAGGAGTTCTCAGTTTTGTCTCTATGGTTTGTTTTCTCATCAAGTTGCCCTAGGCACAGACTGTGGAAAAGCACTTTCATTGAGAGGGGTTGCCGAGCTTCTAAGAAATAACGAGTTTCCGAAATACCAGCAAATATTTTTTCACCCAATCTTGAAGATACTTGTTGCTAATGACCAGTACACAAATCCCACTTGGCTCACCAAATTTTGTTCTTCTTGGTTGAAGCGTTCGTCTACAGTAGCAGTTTTTATATTTAGGTTTTCCTCTGTTCTCTCCTGTATAGATAGATGAATTTGGAACTCTAAATCCAACATGGTTTGTAGTAGTTCTTTGAAACTTGACAAAATAAAGGAGTTCTCACTTTTGTCTCTATGGTTTGTTTCCTCTTCAAGTAGCCCTAGGCACAGACTGTGGAAAGCACTTTAATTGAGATGGGTTGCCAAGGTTCTAAGATAAACGATTTTCCAAAATACCAGCCAATATTTTTTCACCCAAACTTGATAATACTTGGTGGTAATGATCAGAACACAAATCCCACTTGGCTCACCAAATTTTGATCTTCTATGTTGATGTGTTCATCTACAGTAGATGTTTTTATATTTAGGTTTCCCTCTGTTCTCTCCTATATAGATAGATGAATTTGGAACTCTAAATCCAACATGGTTTGCAGTAGCTCTTTGAAACTTGAAAAAATAAAGGAGTTCTCAGTTTTGTTTCTATGGTTTGTTTCCTCCTAAAGTATCGCTAGGCACAGACTGTGGAAAAGCACTTTCATTGAGAGTGGTTGCCAAGCTTCTAAGAAATTATGAGTTTCTGAAATACTAGCAAATATTTTTTCACCCAATCTTGATGATACTTGGTGGTAATGATCAGTACACAAATCCCACTTTTCTCACCAAATTTTGTTCTTCTAGGTTGAAGCATTCGTCTACTGTAGCAGTTTTTATATTTAGGTTTCCCTCTGTTCTCTCCTATATAGATAGATGAATTTGGAACTCTAAATCCAACATGGTTTGTAGTAGTTCTTTGAAACTTGACAAAATAAAGGAGTTCTCAGTTTTGTCTCTATGGTTTGTTTCCTCTTCAAGTAGCCCTAGGCACAAACTGTGGAAGCACTTTCATTTAGATGGGTTGAAATGCTTCTAAGAAATAACGAGTTTCCAATATACCAGCAAATATTTTATCACCCAGTCTTGATGATACTTGGTGGTAATGATCAGTACACAAATCCCACGTGGCTCACCAAATTTTGGTCTTCTAGGTTGAAGCGTTCGTCTACAGTAGCAGTTTTTATATTTAGGTTTCCCTCTGTTCTCTCATATATAGATATATAAATTTGGAATTCTAAATCCAACATGGTTTGTAGTAGCTCTTTGAAACTTGACAAAATAAAGGAGTTATCAGTTTTGTCTCTATGGTTTGTTTCCTCTTCACGTAGCCCTAGTCACAGACTGTGGAAAAGCACTTTCATTCAGAGGGGTTGCCAAGCTTCTAAGAAATTACGAGTTTCCGAAAAACCAGCAAATATTTTTTCACCCAATCATGATGATACTTGTTGCTAATGATCAGTACACAAATCCCACTTGGCTCACCAAATTATGTTCTTCTAGGTTGAACCGTTCGTCTACAGTAGCAGTTTTTGTATTAAGGTTTCTCTCTGTTCTCTCCTGTATAGATAGATGAATTTGGAACTCTAAATCCAACATGGTTTGTAGTAGCTCTTTGAAACTTGAGAAAATAAAGGAGTTCTCAGTTTTGTATCTATGGATTGTTTCCACTCCATTAGCCCTAGGCACACACTGTGGAAAAGCACTTTCATTGAGATGGGTTGCCAAGCTTCTAAGAAATAACGAGTTTCCGAAATACCAGCAAATATTTTTTCACCCAATCTTGATGATACTTGGTGGTAATGATCAGTACACAAATCCCACTTGGCTCACCAAATATTGTTCCTCCAGGTTGAAGCGTTCGTCTACAGTAGCAGTTTTTATATTTAGGTTTCCCTCTGTTCTCTCCTATATAGATAGATGAATTTTTAACTCTAAATCCAACATGGATTGTAGTAGCTCTTTGAAACTTGACAAAATAAAGGAGTTCTCAG
>NW_027510496.1:0-33453 GCF_048772815.1 Callospermophilus lateralis | reverse complement strand
TTTGTAGTAGCACTTTGTAACATGACAAAATGAAGGAGTTCTCAGTTTTGTCTCTATGATTTGTTACGCTTCAAGTAGCCCTAAGCAGTGACAGTGGAAAAGCTCTTTCATTGAGAGGGCTTGCCAAGCTTCCAAGAAATTACGAGTTTCCGAAATACCAGCAAATATTTTTTCACCCAATGTTGATAATACTTGGTGGTAATGATCAGTACTCAAATCCCACTTGGCTCACCAAATTTTGTTCTTCTAGGTTGAAGCGTTCTTCTACAGTAGCAGTTTTTATGTTTAGGTTTCACTCTGTTCTCTCGTATATAGATAGATGAATTTGGAACTCGAAATCCAACATGTTTTTTAGTATCTCTTTGAAACTTTGACAAAATTAAGGAGTTCTCAGTTTTGTCTCTACGGTTTGTTTCCTCTTTAAGTATCCCTAGGCACAGATGGTGAAAAGCACTTTCGTTGAGAGGGGTTGCCAAGCTTCAAAGAAATTACCAGTTTCCGAAATACCAGCAAATATTTTCTCACCCAATCTTGATGATACTTGGTGGTAATCATCGGTACACAAATCCCACTTGACTCACCAAATTTTGTTCTTCTAGGTTGATGCGTTCGTTTCATTAGCAGTTTTTATTTTTAGGTTTCACTCTGTTCTCTCCTATATAGATAGATGAATTTGGAACTCTAAATCCAACATGGTTTGTAGTAGCTCTTTGAAATTTGACAAAATAAAGGAGTTCACAGTTTTGTCTCTATGGTTTGTTTCCTATTCAAGTATCCCTAACACAGACTGTGGAAAAGCACTTTCATGGAGAGGGGTTTGCCAAGCTTCCAAGAAATTACGATTTCCGAAATACCAGCAAATATTTTTTCACCCAATCTTGATGATACTTGGTGGGAAGGACAAGTACACAAATCCCACTTGGCTCACCAAATTCTGTTCTTCTAGGTTGAAGCAGTCGTCTACAGTAGCAGTTTTATTTTTAGGTCTTACTCTGTTCTCTCCTATATAGATAGATGAATTTGGAACTCTAAATCCAACATGGTTTGTAGTAGATCTTTGAAACTTGACAAAATAAAGGAGTTCTCAGTTTGTCTCTATGATTTGTTTTCCGCTTCAACTAGCCCTAAGCAGAGACTGTGGAAAAGCACTTTCATTGAGAGGGGTTGCCAAGCTTCTAAGAAATAACGAGTTTCCGAAATACGAGCAAATATTTTTTCACCCAATCTTGATGATACTTGGTGGTAAGGACAAGTACACAAATACCACTTGGCTCACCAAATTCTGTTCTTCAAGGTTGAAGCATTCGTCTACAGTAGCAGTTTTTATTTTTAGGTTTTACTCTGTTCTCTCCTATATAGATAGATGAATTTGGAACTCTAAATCCAACATGGTTTGTAGTAGCTCTTTGAAACTTGACAAAATAAAGGAGTTCTCAGTTTTGTCTCTTTGATTTGTTTCCGCTTCAAGTAGCCCTAAGCAGAGACTGTGGAAAATCACTTTCATTGAGAGGTGTTGCCAAGCTTCTAAGAAATAACGAGTTGCCGAATTACCAGCAAATATTTTTTCACCCAATCTTGATGATACTTGGTGGTGAAGATCGGTACACAAATCCCACTTGGCTCACCAAATTTTGTTCTTCTAGGTTGAAGCGTTCGTCTACAGTAGCAGTTTTTATATTTAGGTTTCACTGTGTTCTCTCCTATATAGATAGATGAATTTGGAACTCTAAATCCAACATGGTTTGTAGTAGCTCTTTGAAACTTGAAAAAATAAAGGAGTTCTCAGTTTTGTTTCTATGGTTTGTTTCCTCTTCAAGTAGTCCTAGGCACAGACTGTGGAAAAGCACTTTCATTGAGTGGGGTTGCCAAGTTTCTAAGAAATCACAAGATTCCGAATACCAGCAAATATTTTTTCTCACAAACTTGATGACACTTGGTGGTAATGATCAGTACACATATCCCACTTGGCTCACCAAATATTGTTCTTCTAGGTTGAAGCGTTCCTCTACATTAGCAGTTTTTATACTTAGGTTTCACACTGTCTCTCCTATATAGATAGATGAATTTGGAAATCTAAATCCAATATGGTTTGTAATAGCTCTTTGAATCTTGACGAAGTAAAGGAGTTCTCAGTTTTGTCTCTATGATTTTTTTCCGCTTCATGTAGCCCTAAGCAGAGACTGTGGAAATGCACTTTCATTGAAAGGGGTTGACAAGCTTCCAAGAAATTACGAGTTTAAAAAATACCAGCAAATATTTTTTCACCCAATCTGATGATACTTGGTGGTGATGATCAGTACAAAAATCCACTTGGCTCACCAAATTTTGTTCTTCTAGGTTGAAGCGTTCGTCTACAGTAGCAGTTTTTATATTTAGGTTTCACTGTGTTCTCTCCTATATAGATAGATGAATTTGGAACTCTAAATCCACCATGGTTTGTAGTAGCTCTTTGAAACTTGAAAAAATAAAGGAGTTCTCAGTTTTGTTTCTATGGTTTGTTTCCTCTTCAAGTAGCCCTGGCTCAGACTGTGGAAAGCACTTTCATGGAGAGGGATTGCCAAGCTTCTAAGAAATAACGAGTTTCCGAAATACGAGCAAATATTTTTTCACCCAATCTTGATAATACTTGGTGGTAAGGAAAAGTACACAAATCCCACTTGGCTCACCAAATTCTGTTCTTCAAGGTTGAAACATTCGTCTACAGTAGCAGTTTTTATTTTTAGGTTTTACTCTGTTTCTCTCCTATACAGATAGATGAATTTGGAACTCTAAATCCAACATGGTTTGTAGTAGCTCTTTGAAACTTGACAAAATAAAGGAGTTCTCAGTTTTGTCTCTTTGATTTGTTTCCGCTTCAAGTAGCCCTAAGCAGAGACTGTGGAAAATCACTTTCATTGAGAGGGTTGCCAAGCTTCTAAGAAATAACGAGTTTCCGAATTACCAGCAAATATTTTTTTCACCCAATCTTGATGATACTTGGTGGTGAAGATCGCTACACAAATCCCACTTGGCTCACCAAATTTTGTTCTTCTAGGTTCAAGCGTTCGTCTACAGTAGCAGTTTTTATATTTAGGTTTCACTCTGTTCTCTCCTATATTGATAGATGAATTTGGAACTCTAAATCCAACATGGTTTGTAGTAGCTCTTTGAAACTTGACAAAATAAAGGAGTTCTCAGTTTTGTTTCTATGGTTTGTTTCCTCTTCAAGTAGTCCTAGGCACAGACTGTAAAAAAGCACTTTCATTGAGTGGGGTTGCCAAGTTTCTAAGAAATCACAAGATTCCGAAATACCAGCAAATATTTTTTCTCACAAACTTGATGACACTTGGCGGTAATGATCAGTACACATATCCCACTTGGCTCACCAAATATTGTTCTTCTAGGTTGAAGCGTTCGTCTACATTAGCAGTTTTTATACTTAGGTTTCACTCTGTCTCTCCTATATAGATAGATGAATTTGGAAATCTAAATCCAATATGGTTTGTAATAGCTCTTTGAATCTTGACGAAGTAAAGGAGTTCTCAGTTTTGTCTCTATGATTTTTTTCCGCTTCATGTAGCCCTAAGCAGAAACTGTGGAAAAGCACTTTCATTGAAAGGGGTTGACAAGCTTCCAAGAAATTACGAGTTTCCAAAATACCAGCAAATATTTTTTCACCCAATCTGATGATACTTGGTGGTGATGATCAGTACAAAAATCCCACTTGGCTCACCAAATTTTGTTCTTCTAGGTTGAAGCGTTCGTCTACAGTAGCAATTTTTATATTTAGGTTTCAATCTGTTCTCTCCTATATAGATAGATGAATTTGGAACTCTAAATCCAACATGGTTTGTAGTAGCACTTTGTAACATGACAAAATGAAGGAGTTCTCAGTTTTGTCTCTATGATTTGTTTACGCTTCAAGTAGCCCTAAGCAGTGACAGTGGAAAAGCTCTTTCATTGAGAGGGCTTGCCAAGCTTCCAAGAAATTACGAGTTTCCGAAATACCAGCAAATATTTTTTCACCCAATGTTGATAATACTTGGTGGTAATGATCAGTACTCAAATCCCACTTGGCTCACCAAATTTTGTTCTTCTAGGTTGAAGCGTTCTTCTACAGTAGCAGTTTTTATGTTTAGGTTTCACTCTGTTCTCTCGTATATAGATAGATGAATTTGGAACTCGAAATCCAACATGTTTTTTAGTATCTCTTTGAAACTTGACAAAATTAAGGAGTTCTCAGTTTTGTCTCTACGGTTTGTTTCCTCTTTAAGTATCCCTAGGCACAGACGGTGGAAAAGCACTTTCGTTGAGAGGGGTTGCCAAGCTTCAAAGAAATTACCAGTTTCCGAAATACCAGCAAATATTTTCTCACCCAATCTTGATGATACTTGGTGGTAATCATCGGTACACAAATCCCACTTGACTCACCAAATTTTGTTCTTCTAGGTTGATGCGTTCGTTTTCAGTAGCAGTTTTTATTTTTAGGTTTCACTCTGTTCTCTCCTATATAGATAGATGAATTTGGAACTCTAAATCCAACATGGTTTGTAGTAGCTCTTTGAAATTTGACAAAATAAAGGAGTTCACAGTTTTGTCTCTATGGTTTGTTTCCTATTCAAGTATCCCTAACACAGACTGTGGAAAAGCACTTTCATGGAGAGGGGTTGCCAAGCTTCCAAGAAATTACGATTTCCGAAATACCAGCAAATATTTTTTCACCCAATCTTGATGATACTTGGTGGGAAGGACAAGTACACAAATCCCACTTGGCTCACCAAATTCTGTTCTTCTAGGTTGAAGCATTCGTCTACAGTAGCAGTTTTTATTTTTAGGTCTTACTCTGTTCTCTCCTATATAGATAGATGAATTTGGAACTCTAAATCCAACATGGTTTGTAGTAGATCTTTGAAACTTGACAAAATAAAGGAGTTCTCAGTTTTGTCTCTATGATTTGTTTCCGCTTCAACTAGCCCTAAGCAGAGACTGTGGAAAAGCACTTTCATTGAGAGGGGTTGCCAAGCTTCTAAGAAATAACGAGTTTCCGAAATACGAGCAAATATTTTTTCACCCAATCTTGATGATACTTGGTGGTAAGGACAAGTACACAAATCCCACTTGGCTCACCAAATTCTGTTCTTCAAGGTTGAAGCATTCGTCTACAGTAGCAGTTTTTATTTTTAGGTTTTACTCTGTTCTCTCCTATATAGATAGATGAATTTGGAACTCTAAATCCAACATGGTTTGTAGTAGCTCTTTGAAACTTGACAAAATAAAGGAGTTCTCAGTTTTGTCTCTTTGATTTGTTTCCGCTTCAAGTAGCCCTAAGCAGAGACTGTGGAAAATCACTTTCATTGAGAGGTGTTGCCAAGCTTCTAAGAAATAACGAGTTTCCGAATTACCAGCAAATATTTTTCACCCAATCTTGATGATACTTGGTGGTGAAGATCGGTACACAAATCCCACTTGGCTCACCAAATTTTGTTCTTCTAGGTTGAAGCGTTCGTCTACAGTAGCAGTTTTTATATTTAGGTTTCACTGTGTTCTCTCCTATATAGATAGATGAATTTGGAACTCTAAATCCAACATGGTTTGTAGTAGCTCTTTGAAACTTGAAAAAATAAAGGAGTTCTCAGTTTTGTTTCTATGGTTTGTTTCCTCTTCAAGTAGTCCTAGGCACAGACTGTGGAAAAGCACTTTCATTGAGTGGGGTTGCCAAGTTTCTAAGAAATCACAAGATTCCGAAATACCAGCAAATATTTTTTCTCACAAACTTGATGACACTTGGTGGTAATGATCAGTACACATATCCCACTTGGCTCACCAAATATTGTTCTTCTAGGTTGAAGCGTTCCTCTACATTAGCAGTTTTTATACTTAGGTTTCACACTGTCTCTCCTATATAGATAGATGAATTTGGAAATCTAAATCCAATATGGTTTGTAATAGCTCTTTGAATCTTGACGAAGTAAAGGAGTTCTCAGTTTTGTCTCTATGATTTTTTTCCGCTTCATGTAGCCCTAAGCAGAGACTGTGGAAATGCACTTTCATTGAAAGGGGTTGACAAGCTTCCAAGAAATTACGAGTTTAAAAAATACCAGCAAATATTTTTTCACCCAATCTGATGATACTTGGTGGTGATGATCAGTACAAAAATCCCACTTGGCTCACCAAATTTTGTTCTTCTAGGTTGAAGCGTTCGTCTACAGTAGCAGTTTTATATTTAGGTTTCACTGTGTTCTCTCCTATATAGATAGATGAATTTGGAACTCTAAATCCAACATGGTTTGTAGTAGCTCTTTGAAACTTGAAAAATAAAGGAGTTCTCAGTTTTGTTTCTATGGTTTGTTTCCTCTTCAAGTAGTCCTAGGCACAGACTGTGGAAAAGCACTTTCATTGAGTGGGTTGCCAAGTTTCTAAGAAATCACAAGATTCCGAAATACCAGCAAATATTTTTTCTCACAAACTTGATGACACTTGGTGGTAATGATCAGTACACATATCCCACTTGGCTCACCAAATATTGTTCTTCTAGTTGATGCATTCGTCTACATTAGCAGTTTTTATACTTAGGTTTCACTCTGTCTCTCCTATATAGATAGATGAATTTGGAAATCTAAATCCAATATGGTTTGTAATAGCTCTTTGAATCTTGACGAAGTAAAGGAGTTCTCAGTTTTGTCTCTATGATTTTTTTCCGCTTCATGTAGCCCTAAGCAGAAACTGTGGACAAGCACTTTCATTGAAAGGGGTTGACAAGCTTCCAAGAAATACGAGTTTCCAAAATACCAGCAAATATTTTTTCACTCAATCTGATGATACATGGTGGTGATGATCAGTACAAAAATCCCACTTGGCTCACCAAATTTTGTTCTTCTAATTTGAAGCGTTCGTCTACAGTAGCAATTTTTATATTTAGGTTTCAATCTGTTCTCTCCTATATAGATAGATGAATTTGGAACTCTAAATCCAACATGGTTTGTAGTAGCACTTTTAACATGACAAAATGAAGGAGTTCTCAGTTTTGTCTCTATGATTTGTTTACGCTTCAAGTAGCCCTAAGCAGTGACTGTGGAAAAGCTCTTTCATTGAGAGGGCTTGCCAAGCTTCCAAGAAATTACGAGTTTCTGAAATACCAGCAAATATTTTTTCACCCAATGTTGATGATACTTGGTGGTAATGATCAGTACTCAAATCCCACTGGCTCACCAAATTTTGTTCTTCTAGGTTGAAGCGTTCTTCTACAGTAGCAGTTTTTATGTTTAGGTTTCACTCTGTTCTCTCGTAATATAGATAGATCAATTTGGAACTCGAAATCCAACATGTTTTGTAGTGGCTCTTTGAAACGTGACAAAATAAAGGAGTTCTCAGTTTTGTCTCTATGGTTTGTTTCCTCTTTAAGTATCCCTAGGCACAGAGGGTGGAAAAGCACTTTCATTGAGAGGGGTTGCCAAGCTTCAAAGAAATTACCAGTTTCCGAAATACCAGCAAATATTTTTTCACCCAATCGTGATGATACTTGGTGGTAATCATCGGTACACAAATCCCACTTGACTCACAAATTTTGTTCTTCTAGGTTGATGCGTTCGTTTTCAGTAGCAGTTTTTATTTTTAGGTTTCACTCACTCTGTTCTCTCCTATATAGATAGATGAATTTGGAACACTAAATCCAACATGGTTTGTAGTAGCTCTTTGAAATTTGACAAAATAAAGGAGTTCACAGTTTTGTCTCTATGGTTTGTTTCCTCTTCAAGTAGCCCTGGCACAGACTGTGGAAAAGCACTTTCATGGAGAGGGGTTGCCAAGCTTCCAAGAAATTACGAGTTTCCGAAATACCAGCAAATATTTTTTTCACCCAATCTTGATGATACTTGGTGGAAAGGACAAGTACACAAATCCCACTTGGCTCACCAAATTCTGTTCTTCTAGGTTGAAGCACTCGTCTACAGTAGCAGTTTTATTTTTAGGTCTTACTCTGTTCTCTCCTATATAGACAGATGAATTTGGAACTCTAAATCCAACATGGTTTGTAGTAGATCTTTGAAACTTGACAAAATAAAGGAGTTCTCAGTTTTGTCTCTATGATTTGTTTCCGCTTCAAGTAGCCCTAAGCAGAGACTGTGGAAAAGCACTTTCATTGAGAGGGGTTGCCAAGCTTCTCAGAAATAACGACTTTCCGAAATACGAGCAAATATTTTTTCACCCAATCTTGATGATACTTGATAGAAATGACAAGTACACAAATCCCACTTGGCTCACCAAATTTTGTTCTTCTAGGTTGAAGCGTTCGTCTACAGTAGCAGTTTTTAAGTTTAGGTTTCACTCTGTTCTCTGCTATATAGATAGATGAATTTGGAACTCTAAATCCAACATAGTTTGTTGTGGGCTCATTGAATCTTGAAAAATAAAGGAGTTCTCAGTTTTGTATCTATGGTTTGTTTTCTCTTCAAGTAGCCCTGGCTCAGACTGTGGAAAAGCACTTTCATGGAGAGGGGTTGCCAAGCTTCTAAGAAATAACGAGTTCCGAAATACGAGCAAATATTTTTTCATCCAATCTTGATGATACTTGGTGGTAAGGACAAGTACACAAATCCCACTTGGCTCACCAAATTCTGTTCTTCAAAGTTGAAACATTCGTCTACAGTAGCAGTTTTTATTTTTAGGTTTTACTCTGTTCTCTCCTATACAGATAGATGAATTTGGAACTCTAAATCCAACATGGTTTGTAGTAGCTCTTTGAAACTTGACAAAATAAAGGAGTTCTCAGTTTTGTCTCTTTGATTTGTTTCCGCTTCAAGTAGCCCTAAGCAGAGACTGTGGAAAATCACTTTCATTGAGAGGGTTGCCAAGCTTCTAAGAAATAACGAGTTTCCGAATTACCAGCAAATATTTATTCACCCAATCTTGATGATACTTGGTGGTGAAGATCGCGACACAAATCCCACTTGGCTCACCAATTTTGTTCTTCTAGGTTGAAGCGTTCGTCTACAGTAGCAGTTTTTATATTTAGGTTTCACTCTGTTCTCTCCTATATTGATAGATGAATTTGGAACTCTAAATCCAACATGGTTTGTAGTAGCTCTTTGAAACTTGACAAAATAAAGGAGTTCTCAGTTTTGTTTCTATGGTTTGTTTCCTCTTCAAGTAGTCCTAGGCACAGACTGTGGAAAAGCACTTTCATTGAGTGGGGTTTGCCCAGTTTCTAAGAAATCACAAGTTTCTGAAATACCAGCAAATATTTTTTCTCACAAACTTGATGACACTTGGCGGTAATGATCAGTACACATATCCCACTTGGCTCACCAAATATTGTTCTTCTAGGTTGAAGCGTTCGTCTACAGTAGCAGTTTTTATATTTTAGGTTTCACTCTGTCTCTCCTATATAGATAGATGAATTTGGAAATCTAAATCCAATATGGTTTGTATTAGCTCTTTGAATCTTGACGAAGTAAAGGAGTTCTCAGTTTTGTCTCTATGATTTTTTTCCGCTTCATGTAGCCCTAAGCAGAGACTGTGGAAAAGCACTTTCATTGAAAGGGGTTGACAAGCTTCCAAGAAATTACGAGTTTTCAAAACACCAGCAAATATTTTTTCACCCAATCTGATGATACTTGGTGTTGATGATCAGTACACAAATCCAACTTGGCTCACCAAATTTTGTTCTTCTAGGTTGAAGCGTTCGTCTACAGTAGCAGTTTTTATATTTAGGTTTCACTGTGTTCTCTCCTATATAGATAGATGAATTTGGAACTCTAAATCCAACATGGTTTGTAGTAGCTCTTTGAAACTTGAAATAATAAAAGGAGTTCTCTGTTTTGTTTCTATGCTTTGTTTCCTCTTCAAGTAGTCCTAGGCACAGACTGTGGAAAAGCACTTTCATTGAGTGGGGTTGCCCAGTTTCTAAGAAATCACAAGTTTCCTGAAATACAGTAAATATTTTTTCTCACAAACTTGATGACACTTGGTGGTAATGATCAGTACACATATCCCACTTGGCTCACCAAATATTGTTCTTCTAGGTTGAAGCGTTCGTCTACAGTAGCAGTTTTTATATTTAGGTTTCACTCTGTCTCTCCTATATAGATAGATGAATTTGGAAATCTAAATCCAATATGGTTTGTATTAGCTCTTTGAATCTTGACGAAGTAAAGGAGTTCTAAGTTTTGTCTCTATGATTTTTTTCCGCTTCATGTAGCCCTAAGCAGAGACTGTGGAAAAGCACTTTCATTGAAAGGGGTTGACAAGCTTCCAAGAAATTACGAGTTTCCAAAATACCAGCAAATATTTTTTCACCCAATCTGATGATACTTCTTGGTGATGATCAGTACAAAAATCCCACTTGGCTCACCAAATTTTGTTCTTCTAGGTTTGAAGCGTTCGTCTACAGTAGCAATTTTTATATTTAGGTTTCAATCTGTTCTCTCCTATATAGATAGATGAATTTGGAACTCTAAATCCAACATGGTTTGTAGTAGCACTTTTAACATGACAAAATGAAGGAGTTCTCAGTTTTGTCTCTATGATTTGTTTACGCTTCAAGTAGCCCTAAGCAGTGACTGTGGAAAAGCTCTTTCATTGAGAGGGCTTGCCAAGCTTCCAAGATATTACGAGTTTCTGAAATTCCAGCAAATATTTTTTCACCCAATGTTGATGATACTTGGTGGTAATGATCAATACTCAAATCCCACTGGCTCAACAAATTTTGTTCTTCTAGGTTGAAGCGTTCTTCTACAGTAGCAGTTTTTATGTTTAGGTTTCACTCTGTTCTCTCGTATATAGATAGATGAATTTGGAACTCGAAATCCAACATGTTTTGTAGTGGCTCTTTGAAACGTGACAAAATAAAGGAGTTCTCAGTTTTGTCTCTATGGTTTGTTTCCTCTTTAAGTATCCCTAGGCACAGACGGTGAAAAAGCACTTTCATTGAGAGGGGTTGCCAAGCTTCAAAGAAATTACCAGTTTCCGAAATACCAGCAAATATTTTTTCACCCAATCGTGATGATACTTGGTGGTAATCATCGGTACACAAATCCCACTTGACTCACCAAATTTTGTTCTTCTAGGTTGATGCGTTCGTTTTCAGTAGCAGTTTTTATTTTTAGGTTTCACTCTGTTCTCTCCTATATAGATAGATGAATTTGGAACTCTAAATCCAACATGGTTTGTAGTAGCTCTTTGAAATTTGACAAAATAAAGGAGTTCACAGTTTTGTCTCTATGGTTTGTTTCCTCTTCAAGTAGCCCTGGCACAGACTGTGGAAAAGCACTTTCATGGAGAGGGGTTGCCAAGCTTCCAAGAAATTACGAGTTTCCGAAATACCAGCAAATATTTTTTCACCCAATCTTGATGATACTTGGTGGGAAGGACAAGTACACAAATCCCACTTGGCTCACCAAATTCTGTTCTTCTAGGTTGAAGCATTCGTCTACAGTAGCAGTTTTTATTTTTAGGTCTTACTGTGTTCACTCCTATATAGACAGATGAATTTGGAACTCTAAATCCAACATGGTTTGTAGGAGATCTTTGAAACTTGACAAAATAAAGGAGTTCTCAGTTTTGTCTCTATGATTTGTTTCTGCTTCAAGTAGCCCTAAGCAGAAACTGTGGAAAAGCACTTTCATTGAGAGGGGTTGCCAAGCTTCCAAGAAATTACGAGTTTCCGAAATACCAGCAAATATTTTTTCAACCAATCTTGATGATACGTGGTGGTAATGACCAAGTCCACAAATCCCACTCGGCTCACCAAATTTTGTTCTTCTAGGTTAAAGCGTTCGTTTACAGTAGCAGTTTTTATGTTTAGGTTTCACTCTGTTCTCTGCTATATAAATAGATCAATTTGGAACTCTAAATCCAACATGGTTTGTAGTAGCTCTTTGAGACTTGACAAAATAAAGGAGGTCTCAGTTTTGTCTCTATGGATTGTTTCCTCTTTAAGCAGCCCTAAGCAGAGACTGTGGAAAAGCACTTTCATTGAGAGGGGTTGCCAAGCTTCTAAGAAATAACGAGTTTCCGAAATACGAGCCAATATTTTTTCACCCAATCTTGATGATACTTGATGGAAATGACAAGTACACAAATCCCACTTGGCTCACCAAATTTTGTTCTTCTAGGTTGAAGCGTTCGTCTACAGTAGCAGTTTTTATGTTTAGGTTTCACACTGTTCTCTGCTATATAGATAGATGAATTTGGAACTCTAAATCCAACATAGTTTTTGTGGCTCTTTGAATCTTGACAAAATAAAGGAGTTCTCAGTTTTGTATCTATGGTTTGTTTCCTCTTCATGTAGCCCTGGCTCAGACTGTGGAAAAGCACTTTCATGGAGAGGGGTTGCCAAGCTTCTAAGAAATAACGAGTTTCCGAAATACGAGCAAATATTTTTTCACCCAATCTTGATGATACTTGGTGGTAAGGACAAGTACACAAATCCCACTTGGCTCAGCAAATTCTGTTCTTCAAGGTTGAAGCATTCGTCTACAGTAGCAGTTTTTATTTTTAGGTTTTACTCTGTTCTCTCCTATACAGATAGATGAATTTGGAACTCTAAATCCAACATGGTTTGTAGTAGCTCTTTGAAACTTGACAAAATAACTGAGTTCTCAGTTTTGTCTCTTTGATTTGTTTCCGCTTCAAGTAGCCCTAAGCAGAGACTGTGGAAAATCACTTTAATTGAGAGGGGTTGCCAAGCTTCTAAGAAATAACGAGTTTCCGAATTACCAGCAAATATTTTTTCACCCAATCTTGATGAAAATTGGTGGTGAAGATCGCTACACAAATCCCACTTGGCTCACCAAATTTTGTTCTTCTAGGTTGAAGCGTTCGTCTACAGTAGCAGTTTTTATATTTAGGTTTCACTCTGGTCTCTCCTATATTGATAGATGAATTTGGAACTCTAAATCCAACATGGTTTGTAGTAGCTCTTTGAAACTTGACAAAATAAAAGAGTTCTCAGTTTTGTTTCTATGGTTTGTTTCCTCTTCAAGTAGTCCTAGGCACAGACTGTGGAAAAGCACTTTCATTGAGTGGGGTTGCCCAGTTTCTAAGAAATCACAAGTTTCTGAAATACCAGCAAATATTTTTTCTCACAAACTTGATGACACTTGGTGGTAATGATCAGTACACATATCCCACTTGGCTCACCAAATATTGTTCTTCTAGGTTGAAGCGTTCGTCTACAGTAGCAGTTTTTATATTTAGGTTTCACTCTGTCTCTCCTATATAGATAGATGAATTTGGAAATCTAAATCCAATATGGTTTGTATTAGCTCTTTGAATCTTGCCGAAGTAAAGGAGTTCTCAGTTTTGTCTCTATGATTTTTTTCCGCTTCATGTAGCCCTAAGCAGACACTGTGGAAAAGCACTTTCATTGAAAGGGGTTGACAAGCTTCCAAGAAATTACGAGTTTTCAAAACACCAGCAAATATTTTTTTCACCCAATCTGATGATACTTGGTGGTGATGATCAGTACACAAATCCCACTTGGCTCACCAAATTTTGTTCTTCTAGGTTGAAGCGTTCGTCTACAGTAGCAATTTTTATATTTAGGTTTCAATCTGTTCTCTCGAATATAGATAGATGAATTTGGAACTCTAAATCCAACATGGTTTGTCGTAGCACTTTGTAACATGACAAAATGAAGGAGTTCTCAGTTTTGTCTCTATGATTTGTTTACGCTTCAAGTAGCCCTAAGCAGTGACAGTGGAAAAGCTCTTTCATTGAGAGGGCTTGCCAAGCTTCCAAGAAATTATGAGTTTCCGAAATACCAGCAAATATTTTTTCACCCAATGTTGATAATACTTGGTGGTAATGATCAGTACTCAAATCCCACTTGGCTCACCAAATTTTGTTCTTCTAGGTTGAAGCGTTCTTCTACAGTAGCAGTTTTTATGTTTAGGTTTCACTCTGTTCTCTCGTATATAGATAGATGAATTTGGAACTCGAAATCCAACATGTTTTTTAGTATCTCTTTGAAACTTGACAAAATAAAGGAGTTCTCAGTTTTGTCTCTATGGTTTGTTTCCTCTTTAAGTATCCCTAGGCAAAGACGGTGGAAAAGCACTTTCATTGAGAGGGGTTGCCAAGCTTCAAAGAAATTACCAGTTTCCGAAATACCAGCAAATATTTTCTCACCCAATCTTGATGATACTTGGTGGTAATCATCGGTACACAAATCCCACTTGACTCACCAAATTTTGTTCTTCTAGGTTGATGCGTTCGTTTTCAGTAGCAGTTTTTATTTTTAGGGTTCACTCTGTTCTCTCCTATATAGATAGATGAATTTGGAACTCTAAATCCAACATGGTTTGTAGTAGCTCTTTGAAATTTGACAAAATAAAGGAGTTCACAGTTTTGTCTCTATGGTTTGTTTCCTATTCAAGTAGCCCTGGCACAGACTGTGGAAAAGCACTTTCATGGAGAGGGGTTGCCAAGCTTCCAAGAAATTACGATTTCCGAAATACCAGCAAATATTTTTTCACCCAATCTTGATGATACTTGGTGGGAAGGACAAGTACACAAATCTCACTTGGCTCACCAATTCTGTTCTTCTAGGTTGAAGCATTCGTCTACAGTAGCAGTTTTTATTTTTAGGTCTTACTCTGTTCTCTCCTATATAGATAGATGAATTTGGAACTCTAAATCCAACATGGTTTGTAGTAGATCTTTGAAACTTGACAAAATAAAGGAGTTCTCAGTTTTGTCTCTATGATTTGTTTCCGCTTCAAGTAGCCCTAAGCAGAGACTGTGGAAAAGCACTTTCATTGATAGGGGTTGCCAAGCTTCTAAGAAATAACGAGTTTCCGAAATACGAGCAAATATTTTTTCACCCAATCTTGATGATACTTGGTGGTAAGGACAAGTACACAAATCCCACTTGGCTCACCAAATTCTGTTCTTCAAGGTTGAAGCATTCATCTACAGTAGCAGTTTTTATTTTTAGGTTTTACTCTGTTCTCTCCTATATAGATAGATGAATTTGGAACTCTAAATCCAACATGGTTTGTAGTAGCTCTTTGAAACTTGACAAAATAAAGGAGTTCTCAGTTTTGTCTCTTTGATTTGTTTCCGCTTCAAGTAGCCCTAAGCAGAGACTGTGAAAATCACTTTCATTGAGAGGTGTTGCCAAGCTTCTAAGAAATAACGAGTTTCCGAATTACCAGCAAATATTTTTTCACCCAATCTTGATGATACTTGGTGGGAAAGACAAGTACACAAATCTCACTTGGCTCACCAATTCTGTTCTTCTAGGTTGAAGCATTCGTCTACAGTAGCAGTTTTTATTTTTAGGTCTTACTCTGTTCTCTCCTATATAGATAGATGAATTTGGAACTCTAAATCCAACATGGTTTGTAGTAGATCTTTGAAACTTGACAAAATAAAGGAGTTCTCAGTTTTGTCTCTATGATTTGTTTCCGCTTCAAGTAGCCCTAAGCAGAGACTGTGGAAAAGCACTTTCATTGAGAGGGGTTGCCAAGCTTCTAAGAAATAACGAGTTTCCGAAATACGAGCAAATATTTTTTCACCCAATCTTGATGATACTTGGTGGTAAGGACAAGTACACAAATCCCACTTGGCTCACCAAATTCTGTTCTTCAAGTTTGAAGCATTCATCTACAGTAGCAGTTTTTATTTTTAGGTTTTACTCTGTTCTCTCCTATATAGATAGATGAATTTGGAACTCTAAATCCAACATGGTTTGTAGTAGCTCTTTGAAACTTGACAAAATAAAGGAGTTCTCAGTTTTGTCTCTTTGATTTGTTTCCGCTTCAAGTAGCCCTAAGCAGAGACTGTGGAAAATCACTTTCATTGAGAGGTGTTGCCAAGCTTCTAAGAAATAACGAGATTCCGAATTACCAGCAAATATTTTTTCACCCAATCTTGATGATACTTGGTGGTGAAGATCGCTACACAAATCCCACTTGGCTCACCAAATTTTGTTCTTCTAGGTTGAAGCGTTCGTCTACAGTAGCAGTTTTTATATTTAGGTTTCACTGTGTTCTCTCCTATATAGATAGATGAATTTGGAACTCTAAATCCAACATGGTTTGTAGTAGCTCTTTGAAACTTGAAAAAATAAAGGAGTTCTCAGTTTTGTTTCTATGGTTTGTTTCCTCTTCAAGTAGTCCTAGGCACAGACTGTGGAAAAGCACTTTCATTGAGTGGGGTTGCCAAGTTTCTAAGAAATCACAAGATTCCGAAATACCAGCAAATATTTTTTCTCACAAACTTGATGACACTTGGTGGTAATGATCAGTACACATATCCCACTTGGCTCACCAAATATTGTTCTTCTAGGTTGAAGCATTCGTCTACATTAGCAGTTTTTATACTTAGGTTTCACACTGTCTCTCCTATATAGATAGATGAATTTGGAAATCTAAATCCAATATGGTTTGTAATAGCTCTTTGAATCTTGACGAAGTAAAGGAGTTCTCAGTTTTGTCTCTATGATTTTTTTCCGCTTCATGTAGCCCTAAGCAGAGACTGTGGAAATGCACTTTCATTGAGAGGGGTTGACAAGCTTCCAAGAAATTACGAGTTTCCAAAATACCAG
This sequence comes from Callospermophilus lateralis, assembly GCF_048772815.1. Classification (NCBI taxonomy): domain Eukaryota; kingdom Metazoa; phylum Chordata; class Mammalia; order Rodentia; family Sciuridae; genus Callospermophilus; species Callospermophilus lateralis. The sequence goes on along the minus strand of NW_027510496.1, from coordinate 16,925 downwards.
CAAATATTTTTTCACCCAATCTGATGATTCTTGGTGGTGATGATCAGTACAAAAATCCCACTTTTCTCACCAAATTTTGTTCTTCTAGGTTGAAGCGTTCGTCTACAGTAGCAGTTTTTATATTTAGGTTTCACTGTGTTCTCTCCTATATAGATAGATGAATTTGGAACTCTAAATCCAACATGGTTTGTAGTAGCTCTTTGAAACTTGAAAAAATAAAGGAGTTCTCAGTTTTGTTTCTATGGTTTGTTTCCTCTTCAAGTAGTCCTAGGCACAGACTGTGGAAAAGCACTTTCATTGAGTGGGGTTGCCAAGTTTCTAAGAAATCACGAGATTCCGAAATACCAGCAAATATTTTTTCTCACAAACTTGATGACACTTGGTGGTAATGATCAGTACACATATCCCACTTGGCTCACCAAATATTGTTCTTCTAGGTTGAAGCGTTCGTCTACATTAGCAGTTTTTATACTTAGGTTTCACTCTGTCTCTCCTATATAGATAGATGAATTTGGAAATCTAAATCCAATATGGTTTGTAATAGCTCTTTGAATCTTGACGAAGTAAAGGAGTTCTCAGTTTTGTCTCTATGATTTTTTTCCGCTTCATGTAGCCCTAAGCAGAAACTGTGGAAAAGCACTTTCATTGAAAGGGGTTGACAAGCTTCCAAGAAATTACGAGTTTCCAAAATACCAGCAAATATTTTTTCACCCAATCTGATGATACATGGTGGTGATGATCAGTACAAAAATCCCACTTGGCTCACCAAATTTTGTTCTTCTAATTTGAAGCGTTCGTCTACAGTAGCAATTTTTATTATTAGGTTTCAATCTGTTCTCTCCTATATAGATAGATGAATTTGGAAATCTAAATCCAACATGGTTTGTAGTAGCACTTTGTAACATGACAAAATGAAGGAGTTCTCAGTTTTGTCTCTATGATTTGTTTACGCTTCAAGTAGCCCTAAGCAGTGACTGTGGAAAAGCTCTTTCATTGAGAGGGCTTGCCAAGCTTCCAAGAAATTACGAGTTTCTGAAATACCAGCAAATATTTTTTCACCCAATGTTGATGATACTTGGTGGTAATGATCAGTACTCAAATCCCACTGGCTCACCAAATTTTGTTCTTCTAGGTTGAAGCGTTCTTCTACAGTAGCAGTTTTTATGTTTAGGTTTCACTCTGTTCTCTCGTATATAGATAGAAGAATTTGGAACTCGAAATCCAACATGTTTTGTAGTGGCTCTTTGAAACGTGACAAAATAAAGGAGTTCTCAGTTTTTTCTCTATGGTTTGTTTCCTCTTTAAGTATCCCTAGGCACAGACGGTGGAAAAGCACTTTCATTGAGAGGGGTTGCCAAGCTTCAAAGAAATTACCAGTTTCCGAAATACCAGCAAATATTTTTTCACCCAATCGTGATGATACTTGGTGGTAATCATCGGTACACAAATCCCAGTTGACTCACCAAATTTTGTTCTTCTAGGTTGATGCGTTCGTTTTCAGTAGCAGTTTTTATTTTTAGGTTTCACTTTGTTCTCTGCTATATAGATAGATGAATTTGGAACTCTAAATCCAACATGGTTTGTAGTAGCTCTTTGAAATTTGACAAAATAAAGGAGTTCACAGTTTTGTCTCTATGGTTTGTTTCCTCTTTAAGTAGCCCTGGCACAGACTGTGGAAAAGCACTTTCATGGAGAGGGGTTGCCAAGCTTCCAAGAAATTACGAGTTTCCGAAATACCAGCAAATATTTTTTCACCCAATCTTGATGATACTTGGTGGGAAGGACAAGTACACAAATCCCACTTGGCTCACCAAATTCTGTTCTTCTAGGTTGAAGCACTCGTCTACAGTAGCAGTTTTTATTTTTAGGTCTTACTCTGTTCTCTCCTATATAGACAGATGAATTTGGAACTCTAAATCCAACATGGTTTGTAGTAGATCTTTGAAACTTGACAAAATAAAGGAGTTCTCAGTTTTGTCCCTATGATTTTTTTCCGCTTCAAGTAGCCCTAAGCAGAAACTGTGGAAAAGCACTTTCATTGAGAGGGGTTGCCAAGCTTCCAAGAAATTACTAGTTTCCGAAATACCAGCAAATATTTTTTCAACCAATCTTGATGATACGTGGTGGTAATGACCAAGTCCACAAATCCCACTCGGCTCACCAAATTTTGTTCTTCTAGGTTAAAGCGTTCGTTTACAGTAGCAGTTTTTATGTTTAGGTTTCACTCTGTTCTCTGCTATATAAATAGATCAATTTGGAACTCTAAATCCAACATGGTTTGTAGTAGCTCTTTGAGACTTGACAAAATAAAGGAGTTCTCAGTTTTGTCTCTTTGATTTGTTTCCTCTTTAAGTATCCCTAGGCAAAGACGGTGGAAAAGCACTTTCATTGAGAGGGGTTGCCAAGCTTCAAAGAAATTACCAGTTTCCGAAATACCAGCAAATATTTTCTCACCCAATCTTGATGATACTTGGTGGTAATCATCGGTACACAAATCCCACTTGACTCACCAAATTTTGTTCTTCTAGGTTGATGCGTTCGTTTTCAGTAGCAGTTTTTATTTTTAGGTTTCACTCTGTTCTCTGCTATATAGATAGATGAATTTGGAACTCTAAATCCAACATGGTTTGTAGTAGCTCTTTGAAATTTGACAAAATAAAGGAGTTCACAGTTTTGTCTCTATGGTTTGTTTCCTATTCAAGTAGCCCTGGCACAGACTGTGGAAAAGCACTTTCATGGAGAGGGGTTGCCAAGCTTCTAAGAAATAACAAGTTTCCGAAATACGAGCAAATATTTTTTCACCCAATCTTGATGATACTTGGTGGTAAGGACAAGTACACAAATCCCACTTGGCTCACCAAATTCTGTTCTTCAAGGTTGAAGCATTCGTCTACAGTAGCAGTTTTTATTTTTAGGTTTTACTCTGTTCTCTCCTATACAGATAGATGAATTTGGAACTCTAAATCCAACATGGTTTGTAGTAGCTCTTTGAAACTTGACAAAATAAAGGAGTTCTCAGTTTTGTCTCTTTGATTTGTTTCCGCTTCAAGTAGCCCTAAGCAGAGACTGTGGAAAATCACTTTAATAAGAGGGGTTGCCAAGCTTCTAAGAAATAACGAGTTTCCGAATTACCAGCAAATATTTTTTCACCCAATCTTGATGATAATTGGTGGTGAAGATCGCTACACAAATCCCACTTGGCTCACCAAATTTTGTTCTTCTAGGTTGAAGCGTTCGTCTACAGTAGCAGTTTTTATATTTAGGTTTCACTCTGTTCTCTCCTATATTGATAGATGAATTTGGAACTCTAAATCCAACATGGTTTGTAGTAGCTCTTTGAAACTTGACAAAATAAAGGAGTTCTCAGTTTTGTTTCTATGGTTTGTTTCCTCTTCAAGTAGTCCTAGGCACAGACTGTGGAAAAGCACTTTCATTGAGTGGGGTTGCCCAGTTTCTAAGAAATCACAAGTTTCTGAAATACCAGCAAATATTTTTTCTCACAAACTTGATGACACTTGGTGGTAATGATCAGTACACATATCCCACTTGGCTCACCAAATATTGTTCTTCTAGGTTGAAGCGTTCGTCTACAGTAGCAGTTTTTATATTTAGGTTTCACTCTGTCTCTCCTATATAGATAGATGAATTTGGAAATCTAAATCCAATATGGTTTGTATTAGCTCTTTGAATCTTGACGAAGTAAAGGAGTTCTCAGTTTTGTCTCTATGATTTTTTTCCGCTTCATGTAGCCCTAAGCAGACACTGTGGAAAAGCACTTTCATTGAAAGGGGTTGACAAGCTTCCAAGAAATTACGAGTTTTCAAAACACCAGCAAATATTTTTTCACCCAATCTGATGATACTTGGTGGTGATGATCAGTACACAAATCCCACTTGGCTCACCAAATTTTGTTCTTCTAGGTTGAAGCGTTCGTCTACAGTAGCAATTTTTATATTTAGGTTTCAATCTGTTCTCTCGAATATAGATAGATGAATTTGGAACTCTAAATCCAACATGGTTTGTAGTAGCACTTTGTAACATGACAAAATGAAGGAGTTCTCAGTTTTGTCTCTATGATTTGTTTATGCTTCAAGTAGCCCTAAGCAGTGACAGTGGAAAAGCTCTTTCATTGAGAGGGCTTGCCAAGCTTCCAAGAAATTACGAGTTTCCGAAATATGAGCAAATATTTTTTCACCCAATGTTGATAATACTTGGTGGTAATGATCAGTACTCAAATCCCACTTGGCTCACCAAATTTTGTTCTTCTAGGTTGAAGCGTTCTTCTACAGTAGCAGTTTTTATGTTTAGGTTTCACTCTGTTCTCTCGTATATAGATAGATGAATTTGGAACTCGAAATCCAACATGTTTTTTAGTATCTCTTTGAAACTTGACAAAATAAAGGAGTTCTCAGTTTTGTCTCTATGGTTTGTTTCCTCTTTAAGTATCCCTAGGCAAAGACGGTGGAAAAGCACTTTCATTGAGAGGGGTTGCCAAGCTTCAAAGAAATTACCAGTTTCCGAAATACAAGCAAATATTTTCTCACCCAATCTTGATGATACTTGGTGGTAATCATCGGTACACAAATCCCACTTGACTCACCAAATTTTGTTCTTCTAGGTTGATGCGTTCATTTTCAGTAGCAGTTTTTATTTTTAGGGTTCACTCTGTTCTCTCCTATATATATATAGATGAATTTGGAACTCTAAATCCAACATGGTTTGTAGTAGCTCTATGAAATTTGACAAAATAAAGGAGTTCACAGTTTTGTCTCTATGGTTTGTTTCCTATTCAAGTAGCCCTGGCACAGACTGTGGAAAAGCACTTTCATGGAGAGGGGTTGCCAAGCTTCCAAGAAATTACGATTTCCGAAATACCAGCAAATATTTTTTCACCCAATCTTGATGATACTTGGTGGGAAGGACAAGTACACAAATCTCACTTGGCTCACCAATTCTGTTCTTCTAGGTTAAAGCATTCGTCTACAGTAGCAGTTTTTATTTTTAGGTCTTACTCTGTTCTCTCCTATATAGATAGATGAATTTGGAACTCTAAATCCAACATGGTTTGTAGTAGATCTTTGAAACTTGACAAAATAAAGGAGTTCTCAGTTTTGTCCCTATGATTTTTTTCCGCTTCAAGTAGCCCTAAGCAGAAACTGTGGAAAAGCACTTTCATTGAGAGGGGTTGCCAAGCTTCCAAGAAATTACTAGTTTCCGAAATACCAGCAAATATTTTTTCAACCAATCTTGATGATACGTGGTGGTAATGACCAAGTCCACAAATCCCACTCGGCTCACCAAATTTTGTTCTTCTAGGTTAAAGCGTTCGTTTACAGTAGCAGTTTTTATGTTTAGGTTTCACTCTGTTCTCTGCTATATAAATAGATCAATTTGGAACTCTAAATCCAACATGGTTTGTAGTAGCTCTTTGAGACTTGACAAAATAAAGGAGGTCTCAGTTTTGTCTCTATGGATTGTTTCCTCTTTAAGCAGCCCTAAGCAGAGACTGTGGAAAAGCACTTTCATTGAGAGGGGTTGCCAAGCTTCTAAGAAATAACGAGTTTCCGAAATACGAGCAAATATTTTTTCACCCAATCTTGATGATACTTGATGGAAATGACAAGTACACAAATCCCACTTGGTTCACCAAATTTTGTTCTTCTAGGTTGAAGCGTTCATCTACAGTAGCAGTTTTTAAGTTTAGGTTTCACACTGTTCTCTGCTATATAGATAGATGAATTTGGAACTCTAAATCCAACATAGTTTGTTGTGGCTCTTTGAATCTTGACAAAATAAAGGAGTTCTCAGTTTTGTATCTATGGTTTGTTTCCTCTTCAAGTATCCCTGGCTCAGACTGTGGAAAAGCACTTTCATGGAGAGGGGTTGCCAAGCTTCTAAGAAATAACAAGTTTCCGAAATACGAGCAAATATTTTTTCACCCAATCTTGATGATACTTGGTGGTAAGGACAAGTACACAAATCCCACTTGGCTCACCAAATTCTGTTCTTCAAGGTTGAAGCATTCGTCTACAGTAGCAGTTTTTATTTTTAGGTTTTACTCTGTTCTCTCCTATACAGATAGATGAATTTGGAACTCTAAATCCAACATGGTTTGTAGTAGCTCTTTGAAACTTGACAAAATAAAGGAGTTCTCAGTTTTGTCTCTTTGATTTGTTTCCGCTTCAAGTAGCCCTAAGCAGAGACTGTGGAAAATCACTTTAATAAGAGGGGTTGCCAAGCTTCTAAGAAATAACGAGTTTCCGAATTACCAGCAAATATTTTTTCACCCAATCTTGATGATAATTGGTGGTGAAGATCGCTACACAAATCCCACTTGGCTCACCAAATTTTGTTCTTCTAGGTTGAAGCGTTCGTCTACAGTAGCAGTTTTTATATTTAGGTTTCACTCTGTTCTCTCCTATATTGATAGATGAATTTGGAACTCTAAATCCAACATGGTTTGTAGTAGCTCTTTGAAACTTGACAAAATAAAGGAGTTCTCAGTTTTGTTTCTATGGTTTGTTTCCTCTTCAAGTAGTCCTAGGCACAGACTGTGGAAAAGCACTTTCATTGAGTGGGGTTGCCCAGTTTCTAAGAAATCACAAGTTTCTGAAATACCAGCAAATATTTTTTCTCACAAACTTGATGACACTTGGTGGTAATGATCAGTACACATATCCCACTTGGCTCACCAAATATTGTTCTTCTAGGTTGAAGCGTTCGTCTACAGTAGCAGTTTTTATATTTAGGTTTCACTCTGTCTCTCCTATATAGATAGATGAATTTGGAAATCTAAATCCAATATGGTTTGTATTAGCTCTTTGAATCTTGACGAAGTAAAGGAGTTCTCAGTTTTGTCTCTATGATTTTTTTCCGCTTCATGTAGCCCTAAGCAGACACTGTGGAAAAGCACTTTCATTGAAAGGGGTTGACAAGCTTCCAAGAAATTACGAGTTTTCAAAACACCAGCAAATATTTTTTCACCCAATCTGATGATACTTGGTGGTGATGATCAGTACACAAATCCCACTTGGCTCACCAAATTTTGTTCTTCTAGGTTGAAGCGTTCGTCTACAGTAGCAATTTTTATATTTAGGTTTCAATCTGTTCTCTCGAATATAGATAGATGAATTTGGAACTCTAAATCCAACATGGTTTGTAGTAGCACTTTGTAACATGACAAAATGAAGGAGTTCTCAGTTTTGTCTCTATGATTTGTTTACGCTTCAAGTAGCCCTAAGCAGTGACAGTGGAAAAGCTCTTTCATTGAGAGGGCTTGCCAAGCTTCCAAGAAATTACGAGTTTCCGAAATATGAGCAAATATTTTTTCACCCAATGTTGATAATACTTGGTGGTAATGATCAGTACTCAAATCCCACTTGGCTCACCAAATTTTGTTCTTCTAGGTTGAAGCGTTCTTCTACAGTAGCAGTTTTTATGTTTAGGTTTCACTCTGTTCTCTCGTATATAGATAGATGAATTAGGAACTCGAAATCCAACATGTTTTTTAGTATCTCTTTGAAACTTGACAAAATAAAGGAGTTCTCAGTTTTGTCTCTATGGTTTGTTTCCTCTTTAAGTATCCCTAGGCAAAGACGGTGGAAAAGCACTTTCATTGAGAGGGGTTGCCAAGCTTCAAAGAAATTACCAGTTTCCGAAATACAAGCAAATATTTTCTCACCCAATCTTGATGATACTTGGTGGTAATCATCGGTACACAAATCCCACTTGACTCACCAAATTTTGTTCTTCTAGGTTGATGCGTTCATTTTCAGTAGCAGTTTTTATTTTTAGGGTTCACTCTGTTCTCTCCTATATAGATAGATGAATTTGGAACTCTAAATCCAACATGGTTTGTAGTAGCTCTTTGAAATTTGACAAAATAAAGGAGTTCACAGTTTTGTCTCTATGGTTTGTTTCCTATTCAAGTAGCCCTGGCAAAGACTGTGGAAAAGCACTTTCATGGAGAGGGGTTGACAAGCTTCCAAGAAATTACGATTTCCGAAATACCAGCAAATATTTTTTCACCCAATCTTGATGATACTTGGTGGGAAGGACAAGTACACAAATCTCACTTGGCTCACCAATTCTGTTCTTCTAGGTTAAAGCATTCGTCTACAGTAGCAGTTTTTATTTTTAGGTCTTACTCTGTTCTCTCCTATATAGATAGATGAATTTGGAACTCTAAATCCAACATGGTTTGTAGTAGATCTTTGAAACTTGACAAAATAAAGGGGTTCTCAGTTTTGTCTCTATGATTTGTTTCCGCTTCAAGTGAACCTAAGCAGACACTGTGGAAAAGCACTTTCATTGAGAGGGGTTGCCAAGCTTCTAAGAAATAACGAGTTTCCGAAATACGAGCAAATATTTTTTCACCCAATCTTGATGATACTTGGTGGTAAGGACAAGTACGCAAATCCCACTTGGCTCACCAAATTCTGTTCTTCAAGGTTGAAGCATTCATCTACAGTAGCAGTTTTTATTTTTAGGTTTTACTCTGTTCTCTCCTATATAGATAGATGAATTTGGAACTCTAAATCCAACATGGTTTGTAGTAGCTCTTTGAAACTTGACAAAATAAAGGAGTTCTCAGTTTTGTCTCTTTGATTTGTTTCCGCTTCAAGTAGCCCTAAGCAGAGACTGTGGAAAATCACTTTCATTGAGAGGTGTTGCCAAGCTTCTAAGAAATAACGAGTTTCCGAATTACCAGCAAATATTTTTTCACCCAATCTTGATGATACTTGGTGGGAAGGACAAGTACACAAATCTCACTTGGCTCACCAATTCTGTTCTTCTAGGTTGAAGCATTCGTCTACAGTAGCAGTTTTTATTTTTAGGTCTTACTCTGTTCTCTCCTATATAGATAGATGAATTTGGAACTCTAAATCCAACATGGTTTGTAGTAGATCTTTGAAACTTGACAAAATAAAGGAGTTCTCAGTTTTGTCTCTATGATTTGTTTCCGCTTCAAGTAGCCCTAAGCAGAGACTGTGGAAAAGCACTTTCATTGAGAGGGGTTGCCAAGCTTCTAAGAAATAACGAGTTTCCGAAATACGAGCAAATATTTTTTCACCCAATCTTGATGATACTTGGTGGTAAGGACAAGTACACAAATCCCACTTGGCTCACCAAATTCTGTTCTTCAAGGTTGAAGCATTCATCTACAGTAGCAGTTTTTATTTTAGGTTTTACTCTGTTCTCTCCTATATAGATAGATGAATTTGGAACTCTAAATCCAACATGGTTTGTAGTAGCTCTTTGAAACTTGACAAAATAAAGGAGTTCTCAGTTTTGTCTCTTTGATTTGTTTCCGCTTCAAGTAGCCCTAAGCAGAGACTGTGGAAAATCACTTTCATTGAGAGGTGTTGCCAAGCTTCTAAGAAATAACGAGTTTCCGAATTACCAGCAAATATTTTTTCACCCAATCTTGATGATACTTGGTGGTGAAGATCGCTACACAAATCCCACTTGGCTCACCAAATTTTGTTCTTCTAGGTTGAAGCGTTCGTCTACAGTAGCAGTTTTTATATTTAGGTTTCACTGTGTTCTCTCCTATATAGATAGATGAATTTGGGACTCTAAATCCAACATGGTTTGTAGTAGCTCTTTGAAACTTGAAAAAATAAAGGAGTTCTCAGTTTTGTTTCTATGGTTTGTTTCCTCTTCAAGTAGTCCTAGGCACAGACTGTGGAAAAGCACTTTCATTGAGTGGGGTTGCCAAGTTTCTAAGAAATCACAAGATTCCGAAATACCAGCAAATATTTTTTCTCACATACTTGATGACACTTGGTGGTAATGATCAGTACACATATCCCACTTGGCTCACCAAATATTGTTCTTCTAGGTTGAAGCATTCGTCTACATTAGCAGTTTTTATACTTAGGTTTCACACTGTCTCTCCTATATAGATAGATGAATTTGGAAATCTAAATCCAATATGGTTTGTAATAGCTCTTTGAATCTTGACGAAGTAAAGGAGTTCTCAGTTTTGTCTCTATGATTTTTTTCCGCTTCATGTAGCCCTAAGCAGAGACTTTGGAAATGCACTTTCATTGAAAGGGGTTGACAAGATTCCAAGAAATTACGAGTTTCCAAAATACCAGCAAATATTTTTTCACCCAATCTGATGATACATGGTGGTGATGATCAGGACAAAAATCCCACTTGGCTCACCAAATTTTGTTCTTCTAATTTGAAGCGTTCGTCTACAGTAGCAATTTTTATATTTAGGTTTCAATCTGTTCTCTCCTATATAGATAGATGAATTTGGAAATCTAAATCCAACATGGTTTGTAGTAGCACTTTGTAACATGACAAAATGAAGGAGTTCTCAGTTTTGTCTCTATGATTTGTTTACGCTTCAAGTAGCCCTAAGCAGTGACTGTGGAAAAGCTCTTTCATTGAGAGGGCTTGCCAAGCTTCCAAGAAATTACGAGTTTCTGAAATACCAGCAAATATTTTTTCACCCAATGTTGATGATACTTGGTGGTAATGATCAGTACTCAAATCCCACTGGCTCACCAAATTTTGTTCTTCTAGGTTGAAGCGTTCTTCTACAGTAGCAGTTTTTATGTTTAGGTTTCACTCTGTTCTCTCGTATATAGATAGATCAATTTGGAACTCGAAATCCAACATATTTTGTAGTGGCTCTTTGAAACGTGACAAAATAAAGGAGTTCTCAGTTTTGTCTCTATGGTTTGTTTCCTCTTTAAGTATCCCTATGCACAGACGGTGGAAAAGCACTTTCATTGAGAGGGGTTGCCAAGCTTCAAAGAAATTACCAGTTTCCGAAATACCAGCAAATATTTTTTGACCCAATCGTGATGATACTTGGTGGTAATCATCGGTACACAAATCCCACTTGACTCACCAAATTTTGTTCTTCTAGGTTGATGCGTTCGTCTTCAGTAGCAGTTTTTATTTTTAGGTTTCACTCTGTTCTCTCCTATATAGATAGATGAATTTGGAACTCTAAACCCAACATGGTTTGTAGTAGCTCTTTGAAATTTGACAAAATAAAGGAGTTCACAGTTTTGTCTCTATGGTTTGTTTCCTCTTCAAGTAGCCTAGGCACAGACTGTGGAAAAGCACTTTCATGGAGAGGGGTTGCCAAGCTTCCAAGAAATTACGAGTTTCCGAAATACCAGTAAATATTTTTTCACCCAATCTTGATGATACTTGGTGGGAAGGACAAGTAACAAATCCCACTTGGCTCACCAAATTCTGTTCTTCTAGGTTGAAGCTATCGTCTACAGTAGCAGTTTTTATTTTTAGGTCTTACTGTGTTCACTCCTATATAGACAGATGAATTTGGAACTCTAAATCCAACATGGTTTGTAGTAGATCTTTGAAACTTGACAAAATAAAGGAGTTCTCAGTTTTGACTCTATGATTTGTTTCCGCTTCAAGTAGCCCTAAGCAGAAACTGTGGAAAAGCACTTTCATTGAGAGGGGTTGCCAAGCTTCCAAGAAATTACGAGTTTCCGAAATACCAGCAAATATTTTTTCAACCAATCTTGATGATACGTGGTGGTAATGACCAAGTCCACAAATCCCACTCGGTTCACCAAATTTTGTTCTTCTAGGTTAAAGCGTTCGTTTACAGTAGCAGTTTTTATGTTTAGGTTTCACTCTGTTCTCTGCTATATAAATAGATCAATTTGGAACTCTAAATCCAACATGGTTTGTAGTAGCTCTTTGAGACTTGACAAAATAAAGGAGGTCTCAGTTTTGTCTCTATGGATTGTTTCCTCTTTAAGCAGCCCTAAGCAGAGACTGTGGAAAAGCACTTTCATTGAGAGGGGTTGCCAAACTTCTAAGAAATAACGAGTTTCTGAAATACGAGCAAATATTTTTTCACCCAATCTTGATGATACTTGATGGAAATGACAAGTACACAAATCCCACTTGGCTCACCAAATTTTGTTCTTCTAGGTTGAAGCGTTCGTCTACAGTAGCAGTTTTTAAGTTTAGGTTTCACACTGTTCTCTGCTATATAGATAGATGAATTTGGAACTCTAAATCCAACATAGTTTGTTGTGGCTCTTTGAATCTTGACAAAATAAAGGAGTTCTCAGTTTTGTATCTATGGTTTGTTTCCTCTTCAAGTAGCCCTGGCTCAGACTGTGGAAAAGCACTTTCATGGAGAGGGGTTGCCAAGCTCCTAAGAAATAACGAGTTTCCGAAATACGAGCAAATATTTTTTCACCCAATCTTGATTATACTTGGTGGTAAGGACAAGCACACAAATCCCACTTGGCTCACCAAATTCTGTTCTTCAAGGTTGAAGCATTCGTCTACAGTAGCAGTTTTTATTTTTAGGTTTTACTCTGTTCTCTCCTATACAGATAGATGAATTTGGAACTCTAAATCCAACATGGTTTGTAGTAGCTCTTTGAAACTTGACAAAATAAAGGAGGTCTCAGTTTTGTCTCTTTGATTTGTTTCCGCTTCAAGTAGCCCTAAACAGAGACTGTGGAAAATCACTTTCATTGAGAGGGGTTGCAAGCTTCTAAGATATAACGAGTTTCCGAATTACCAGCAAATATTTTTTCACCCAATCTTGATGATACTTGGTGGTGAAGATCGCTACACAAATCCCACTTGGCTCACCAAATTTTGTTCTTCTAGGTTGAAGCGTTCGTTTACAGTAGCAGTTTTTATATTTAGGTTTCACTCTGTTCTCTCCTATATTGATAGATGAATTTGGAGCTCTAAATCCAACATGGTTTGTAGTAGCTCTTTGAAACTTGACAAAATAAAGGAGTTCTCAGTTTTGTTTCTATGGTTTGTTTCCTCTTCAAGTAGTCCTAGGCACAGACTGTGGAAAAGCACTTTCATTGAGTGGGGTTGCCCAGTTTCTAAGAAATCACAAGTTTCTGAAATACCAGCAAATATTTTTTCTCACAAACTTGATGACACTTGGTGGTAATGATCAGTACACATATCCCACTTGGCTCACCAAATATTGTTCTTCTAGGTTGAAGCGTTCGTCTACAGTAGCAGTTTTTATATTTAGGTTTCACACTGTCTCTCCTATATAGATAGATGAATTTGGATATCTAAATCCAATATGGTTTGTATTAGCTCTTTGAATCTTGACGAAGTAAAGGAGTTCTCAGTTTTGTCTCTATGATTTTTTTCCGCTTCATGTAGCCCTAAGCAGAGACTGTGGAAAAGCACTTTCATTGAAAGGGGTTGACAAGCTTCCAAGAAATTACGAGTTTTCAAAACACCAGCAAATATTTTTTCACCCAATCTGATGATACTTGGTGGTGATGATCAGTACAAAAATCCCACTTGGCTCACCAAATTTTGTTCTTCTAGGTTGAAGCGTTCGTCTACAGTAGCAATTTTTATATTTAGGTTTCAATCTGTTCTCTCCTATATAGATAGATGAATTTGGAACTCTAAATCCAACATGGTTTGTAGTAGCACTTTGTAACATGACAAAATGAAGGAGTTCTCAGTTTTGTCTCTATGATTTGTTTACGCTTCAAGTAGCCCTAAGTAGTGACAGTGGAAAAGATCTTTCATTGAGAGGGCTTGCCAAGCTTCCAAGAAATTACGAGTTTCCGAAATACCAGCAAATATTTTTTCACCCAATGTTGATAATACTTGGTGGTAATGATCAGTACTCAAATCCCACTTGGCTCACCAAATTTTGTTCTTCTAGGTTGAAGCGTTCTTCTACAGTAGCAGTTTTTATGTTTAGGTTTCACTCTGTTCTCTCGTATATAGATAGATGAATTTGGAACTCGAAATCCAACATGTTTTTTAGTATCTCTTTGAAACTTGACAAAATAAAGGAGTTCTCAGTTTTGTCTCTATGGTTTGTTTCCTCTTTAAGTATCCCTAGGCAAAGACGGTGGAAAAGCACTTTCATTGAGAGGGGTTGCCAAGCTTCAAAGAAATTACCAGTTTCCGAAATACCAGCAAATATTTTCTCACCCAATCTTGATGATACTTGGTGGTAATCATCGGTACACAAATCCCACTTGACTCACCAAATTTTGTTCTTCTAGGTTGATGCGTTCGTTTTCAGTAGCAGTTTTTATTTTTAGGTTTCACTCTCTTCTCTCCTATATAGATAGATGAATTTGGAACTCTAAATCCAACATGGTTTGTAGTAGCTCTTTGAAATTTGACAAAATAAAGGAGTTCACAGTTTTGTCTCTATGGTTTGTTTCCTATTCAAGTAGCCCTGGCACAGACTGTGGAAAAGCACTTTCATGGAGAGTGGTTGCCAAGCTTCCAAGAAATTACGATTTCCGAAATACCAGCAAATATTTTTTCACCCAATCTTGATGATACTTGGTGGGAAGGACAAGTACACAAATCCCACTTGGCTCACCAAATTCTGTTCTTCTAGGTTGAAGCATTCGTCTACAGTAGCAGTTTTTATTTTTAGGTCTTACTCTGTTCTCTCCTATATAGATAGATGAATTTGGAACTCTAAATCCAACATGGTTTGTAGTAGATCTTTGAAACTTGACAAAATAAAGGAGTTCTCAGTTTTGTCTCTATGATTTGTTTCCGCTTCAAGTAGCCCTAAGCAGAGACTGTGGAAAAGCACTTTCATTGAGAGGGGTTGCCAAGCTTCTAGGAAATAACGAGTTACCGAAATACGAGCAAATAGTTTTTCACCCAATCTTGATGATACTTGGTGGTAAGGACAAGTACACAAATCCCACTTGGCTCACCAAATTCTGTTCTTCAAGGTTGAAGCATTCGTCTACAGTACCAGTTTTTATTTTTAGGTTTTACTCTGTTCTCTCCTATATAGATAGATGAATTTGGAACTCTAAATCCAACATGGTTTGTAGTAGGTCTTTGAAACTTGACAAAATAAAGGAGTTCTCAGTTTTGTCTCTTTGATTTGTTTCCGCTTCAAGTAGCCCTAAGCAGAGTCTGTGGAAAATCACTTTCATTGAGAGGTGTTGCCAAGCTTCTAAGAAATAACGAGTTTCCGAATTACCAGCAAATATTTTTTCACCCAATCTTGATGATACTTGATGGTGAAGATCGGTACACAAATCCCAAATGGCTCACCAAATTTTGTTCTTCTAGGTTGAAGCGTTTGTCTACAGTAGCAGTTTTTATATTTAGGTTTCACTGTGTTCTCTCCTATATAGATAGATGAATTTGGAACTCTGAATCCAACATGGTTTGTAGTAGCTCTTTGAAACTTGAAAAAATAAAGGAGTTCTCAGTTTTGTTTCTATGGTTTGTTTCCTCTTCAAGTAGTCCTAGGCACAGACTGTGGAAAAGCACTTTCATTGAGTGGGGTTGCCAAGTTTCTAAGAAATCACAAGATTCCGAAATACCAGCAAATATTTTTTCTCACAAACTTGATGACACTTGGTGGTAATGATCAGTACACATATCCCACTTGGCTCACCAAATATTGTTCTTCTAGGTTGAAGCGTTCGTCTACATTAGCAGTTTTTATACTTAGGTTTCACTCTGTCTCTCCTATATAGATAGATGAATTTGGAAATCTAAATCCAATATGGTTTGTAATAGCTCTTTGAATCTTGACGAAGTAAAGGAGTTCTCAGTTTTGTCTCTATGATTTTTTTCCGCTTCATGTAGCCCTAAGCAGAGACTGTGGAAAAGCACTTTCATTGAAAGGGGTTGACAAGCTTCCAAGAAATTACGAGTTTCCAAAATACCAGCAAATATTTTTTCACCCAATCTGATGATACTTGGTGGTGATGATCAGTACAAAAATCCCACTTGGCTCACCAAATTTTGTTCTTCTAGTTTGAAGCGTTCGTCTACAGTAGCAGTTTTTATATTTAGGTTTCACTGTGTTCTCTCCTATATAGATAGATGAATTTGGAACTCTAAATCCAACATGGTTTGTAGTAGCTCTTTGAAACTTGAAACAATAAATAAGTTCTCAGTTTTGTTTCTACGGTTTGTTTCCTCTTCAAGTAGTCCTAGGCACAGACTGTGGAAAAGCACTTTCATTGAGTGGGGTTGCCAAGTTTCTAAGAAATCACAAGATTCCGAAATACCAGCACATATTTTTTCTCACAAACTTGATGACACTTGGTGGTAATGATCAGTACACATATCCCACTTGGCTCACCAAATATTGTTCTTCTAGGTTGAAGCGTTCGTCTACATTAGCAGTTTTTACACTTAGGTTTCACTCTGTCTCTCCTATATAGATAGATGAATTTGGAAATCTAAATCCAATATAGTTTGTAATAGCTCTTTGAATCTTGACGAAGTAAAGGAGTTCTCAGTTTTGTCTCTATGATTTTTTTCCGCTTCATGTAGCCCTAAGCAGAGACTGTGGAAAAGCACTTTCATTGAAAGGGGTTGACAAGCTTCCAAGAAATTACGAGTTTCCAAAA
Organism: Callospermophilus lateralis; assembly: GCF_048772815.1. Lineage (NCBI taxonomy): Eukaryota > Metazoa > Chordata > Mammalia > Rodentia > Sciuridae > Callospermophilus > Callospermophilus lateralis. Next base: position 558 of record NW_027510496.1, on the reverse strand, counting down.
TACCAGCAAATATTTTTTCACCCAATCTGATGATACTTGGTGGTGATGATCAGTACAAAAATCCCACTTGGCTCACCAAATTTTGTTCTTCTAGGTTGAAGCGTTCGTCTACAGTAGCAGTTTTTATATTTAGGTTTCACTGTGTTCTCTCCTATAAAGATAGATGAATTTGGAACTCTAAATCCAACATGGTTTGTAGTAGCTCTTTGAAACTTGAAAAAATAAAGGAGTTCTCAGTTTTGTTTCTATGGTTTGATTCCTCTTCAAGTAGTCCTAGGCACAGACTGTGGAAAAGCACTTTCATTGAGTGGGGTTGCCAAGTTTCTAAGAAATCACAAGATTCCGAAATACCAGCAAATTTTTTTTCTCACAAACTTGATGACACTTGGTGGTAATGATCAGAACACATATCCCACTTGGCTCACCAAATATTGTTCTTCTAGGTTGAAGCATTCATCTACATTAGCAGTTTTTATACTTAGGTTTCACTCTGTCTCTCCTATATAGATAGATGAATTTGGAAATCTAAATCCAATATGGTTTGTAATAGCTCTTTGA
>NW_027510495.1:0-33459 GCF_048772815.1 Callospermophilus lateralis | reverse complement strand
CCAAACACATCTATCAATATAGGAGAAAACAGAGTGAAACCTAAAAATTCAAACTCTTACTGGAAAAAAACGCTTCCACCTAGAAGAGTGATAATTGGGCAGCCAAGTGGACTTAGTGAACTGATCACTACCACAGAGAATCATCAAGATTGGGTGAAAAAATGTTTGCCGAGATTTAAGAAAACCAGTACGTTTGGACGCTTGGCACACCTTTCCAATGAAAGTGTATTTAGGCAGTCTCTAGGTAGGGCTGCTTCAAGAGGAAACAAACCATAGAGACAGAACCTAAAACTACTTTATTTCGTCAAATTTCAAAGAGCTAGCACAAACCGTGTTTCATTTAGAGTCCAAACACATCTATCTATATAGGAGAAAACAGAGTGAAACCTAAAAATTCAAACTCTTACTGGAAACAAACGCTTCAACCTAGAAGAATGAAAATTGGGCAGCCAAGTGGACTTAGTGAACTGATCATTACCACAGAGAATCATGAAGATTGGGTGAAAAAATGTTTGCGGAGATTTCAGAAAACCAGTACTTTTGGACGCTTGGCACACCTTTCCAATGAAAGTGTATTTAGGCAGTCTCTAGTTATGGCTGCTACACGAGGAAACAAACCATAGAGACACAACCTAAAACTACTTTATTTTGTCAATTTTCAAAGAGCTAGCACAAACCGTGTTTCATTTAGAGTTCCAAACACATCTATCTTTATAGGAGAAAACAGAGTGAAACCTAAAAATTCAAACTCTTACTGGAAACAAACGCTTCAACCTAGAAGAGTGAAAATTGGGCAGGCAAGTGGGCTTAGTGAACTGATCACTTCCACAGAGAATCATCCAGATTGGGTGAAAAAATTTTTGGAGAGATTTCAGAAAACCAGTACTTTTGGACGCTTGGCACACCTTTGCAATGAAAATGTCTTTAGGCAGTCTCTGCCTAGGGCTGCTTCAATAGGAAACAAACCTAGAGACAGAACCTAAAACTACTTTATTTTGTCAATTTTCAAAGATCTAGCACAAACCGTGTTTCATTTAGAGTTCCAAACACATCTATCTATATAGGAGAAAACAGAGTGAAACCTAAAAATTCAAACTCTTACTGGAAACGAATGCTTCAACCTAGAAGAGTGAAAATTGGGCAGCCAAGTGGACTTAGTGAACTGATCACTACCACAGAGAACCATCAAGATTGGGTGAAAAAATATTTGCCGAGATTTAAGAAAACCACTAAGTTTGGACGCTTGGCACACCTTTCCAATGAAAGTGTATTTAGGCAGTCTCTAGGTAGGGCTGCTTCAAGAGGAAACAAACCATAGAAACAGAACCTAAAACTACTTTATTTTGTCAAATTTCAAAGAGCTAGCATAAACCGTGTTTCATTTAGAGTTCCGAACACATCTATCTATATAGGAGAAAACAGAGTGAAACCTAAAAATTCAAACTCTTACTGGAAACAAACGCTTCAAACTATATTGTGAAAATTGGGCAGCCAAGTGGGCTTAGTGAACTGATCATTACCACAAAGTCTCATCAAGATTGGGTGAAAAAAGTTTTGCCGAGATTTCAGAAAACCAGTACTTTTGGACACTTGGCACTCCTTTCCAATGAAAATGTCGTTAGGCAGTCTCTGCTTAGGGCTGCTTCAAGAGGAAACAAACCTTAGAGACAGAACTTAGAACTACTTTATTTTGTCAATTTTCAAAGAGCTAGCAGAAACCGTGTTTCATTTAGAGTTCCCAACACATCTATCTATATAGGAGAAAATAGAGTGAAACCTAAAAATTCAAACTCTTACTGGAAACGAACGCTTCAACCAAGAAGAGTGAAAATTGGGCTGGCCAAGTGGACTTAGTGAACTGGTCATTACCACAGAGAATCATCAAGATTGGGTGAAAAATGTTTGCCGAGATTTCAGAAAACCAGTAGTTTTGGACGCTTGGCACACCTTTCCAATGAAAATGACTTTAGGCAGTCTTTGCTTAGAGCTGCTTCAAGAGGAAACAAACCTTAGAGACAGAAGTTAGAACTACTTTATTTTCTCAATTTTCAAAGACCTAGCACAAACCGTGTTTCATTTAGAGTTCCCAACACATCTATCTATATAAGAGAAAACAGAGTGAAACCTAAAAATTCAAACCCTTATTGGAAACGAACGCTTCAACCTACAAGAGTGAAAATTGGGCAGCCAAGTGGACTTAGTTAACTGATCACTACCACAGAGAATCATCAAGATTGGGTGAAAAAAGGTTTGCCGAGATTTCAGAAAACCAGTACTTTTGGACGCTTGGCACACCTTTCCAATGAAAGTGTATTTAGGCAGTATCTAGTTAGGGCTGCTTCAAGAGGAAACAAACCATAGAGAAAGAACTTAGAACTACTTTATTTTGTAAATTTTCAAAGATCTAGCACAAACCGTGTTTCATTTAGAGTTCCAAACACATCTATCAATATAGGAGAAAACAGAGTGAAACCTAAAAATTCAAACTCTTACTGGAAAAAAACGCTTCCACCTAGAAGAGTGATAATTGGGCAGCCAAGTGGACTTAGTGAACTGATCACTACCACAGAGAATCATCAAGATTGGGTGAAAAAATGTTTGCCGAGATTTAAGAAAACCAGTACGTTTGGACGCTTGGCACACCTTTCCAATGAAAGTGTATTTAGGCAGTCTCTAGGTAGGGCTGCTTCAAGAGGAAACAAACCATAGAGACAGAACCTAAAACTACTTTATTTCGTCAAATTTCAAAGAGCTAGCACAAACCGTGTTTCATTTAGAGTCCAAACACATCTATCTATATAGGAGAAAACAGAGTGAAACCTAAAAATTCAAACTCTTACTGGAAACAAACGCTTCAACCTAGAAGAATGAAAATTGGGCAGCCAAGTGGACTTAGTGAACTGATCATTACCACAGAGAATCATGAAGATTGGGTGAAAAAATGTTTGCGGAGATTTCAGAAAACCAGTACTTTTGGACGCTTGGCACACCTTTCCAATGAAAGTGTATTTAGGCAGTCTCTAGTTATGGCTGCTACACGAGGAAACAAACCATAGAGACACAACCTAAAACTACTTTATTTTGTCAATTTTCAAAGAGCTAGCACAAACCGTGTTTCATTTAGAGTTCCAAACACATCTATCTTTATAGGAGAAAACAGAGTGAAACCTAAAAATTCAAACTCTTACTGGAAACAAACGCTTCAACCTAGAAGAGTGAAAATTGGGCAGGCAAGTGGGCTTAGTGAACTGATCACTTCCACAGAGAATCATCCAGATTGGGTGAAAAAATTTTTGGAGAGATTTCAGAAAACCAGTACTTTTGGACGCTTGGCACACCTTTGCAATGAAAATGTCTTTAGGCAGTCTCTGCCTAGGGCTGCTTCAATAGGAAACAAACCATAGAGACAGAACTTAGAACTACTTTTTTTTTCAATATTCAAAGATCTAGCTCAAACCGTGTTTCATTTAGAGTTCCCAACACATCTATCTATATAGGAGAAAACAGAGTGAAACCTAAAAATTCAAACTCTTACTGGAAACGAAAGCTTCAACCTAGAAGAGTGAAAATTGGGCAGCCAAGTGGACTTTGTGAACTGATCACTACCACAGAGAATCATGAAGATTGGGGGAAAAAATGTTTGCTGAGATTTCAGAAAACCAGTACTTTTGGACGCTTGGCACACCTTTCCAATGAAAGTGTATTTAGGCAGTCTCTAGTTAGGGCTGCTACACGAGGAAACAAACCATAGAGACAGAACCTAAAACTACATTATTTTGTCAATTTTCAAAGAGCTAGCACAAAACGTGTTTAATTTAGAGTTCCAAACACATCTATCTATATAGGAGAAAACAGAGTGAAACCTAAAAATTCATACTCTTACTGGAAACGAACGCTTTCAACCTAGAAGAGTGAAAATTGGGCAGCCAAGTGGGCTTAGTTAACTGATCACTACCACAGAGAATCATCCAGATTGGGTGATAAAATGTTTGCCGAGATTTCAGAAAACCAGTACTTTTGGACGCTTGGCACACCTTTCCAATGAAAGTGTATTTAGGCAGTCTCTAGTTAGGACTGCTTCAAGAGGAAACAAACCATAGAGACAGAACTTAGAACTACTTTTTTTTCAATTTTCAAAGAGCTAGCTCAAACCGTGTTTCATTTAGAGTTCCCAACATATCTATCTATATAGGAGAAAACAGAGTGAAACCTAAAAATTCAAACTCGTACTGGAAACGAACGCTTCAACCTAGAAGAGTGAAAATTGGGCAGCCAAGTGGACTTAGTGAACTGATCACTACCACAGAGAATCATCAAGATTGGGTGAAAAAATGTTTGCCGAGATTTAAGAAAACCAGTACGTTTGGACGCTTGGCACACCTTTCCAATGAAAGTGTATTTAGGCAGTCTCTAGGTAGGGCTGCTTCAAGAGGAAACCACCCATAGAGACAGAACTTAGAACTACTTTATTTTGTCAATTTTCAAAGAGCTAGCACAAACCGGGTTTCATTTAGAGTTCCCAACACATCTATCTTATAGGAGAAACAGAGTGAAACCTAAAAATTCAAACTATTATTGGAAAGGAACGCTTCAACCTAGAGTGTGAAAATTTGGCAGCCAAGTGGACTTAGTGAACTGATCATTACTACAGAGAATCATGAAGATTGGGTGAAAAAATGTTTGCCGATATTTCAGAAAACCAGTACTTTTGGACGCTTGTCACACCTTTCCAATGAAAGTTTTTTTTAGGCAGTCTCTGCTTAGGGCTGCTTCAAGAGGAAACAAACCTTAAAGACAGAACTTAGAATTACTTTATTTTGTCAATTTTCATGAGCTAACACAGACCTTGTTTCATTTAGAGTTCCCAACACATCTATCTATATAGGAGAAAACAGAGTAAAACCTAAAAATTCAAACTCTTACTGGAAACGAACGCTTCAACCTAGAAGAGTGAAAATTGGGCAGCCAAGTGGACGTAGTGAACTGGTAATTACCACACAGAATCATCAAGATTGGGTGAAAATGTTTGCCGAGATTTCAGAAAACCTGTACTTTTGGATGCTTGGCAAACCTTTCCAATGAAAGTGTATTTAGGCAATCTCTTGTTAGGGGTGCTTCAAGAGGAAACAAACCATAGCCACAGAACCTAAAACTACTTTATTTTGTCAATTTTCAAAGAGCTAGCACAAACCGTGTTTCATTTAGAGTTCCCAACACATCTATCTATATAGGAGAAAACAGAGTGAAACCTAAAAATTCAAACTCTTACTGGAAACGAACGCTTCAACCTAGAAGAGTGAAAATTGGGCAGCCAAGCGGGCATAGGGAACTGATCATTACCACAGTGTCTCATCAAGATTGGATGAAAAAAGGTTTGCCGAGATTTCAGAAAACCAATAATTTTGGACGCTTGGCACACCTTTCCACTGATAATGTCTTCAGGCAGTCTTTGCTTAGGGCTGCTTCAAGAGGAAACAAACCATAGAGACAGAACTTAGAAGCACTTTATTTTCTCAATTTTCAAAGACGTAGCACAAACCGTGTTTCATTTAGAGTTCCCAACACATCTATCTATATAGGAGAAAACACAGTGAAACCTAAAAATTCAAACTCTTACTGGAAACGAACGCTTCGACCTAGAAGAGTGAAAATTGGGAAGCCAAGTGGACTTAGTGAACTGATCATTACTACAGAGAATCATCAAGATTGGGTGAAAAAATGTTTGCCGAGATTTCAGAAAACCAGTACTTTTGGACGCTTGGCACACCTTTCCAATGAAAGTGTCTTCAGGCAGTCTCTAGTTAGGGCTGCTACACGAGGAAACAAACCATAGAGACAGAACCTAAAACTACTTTATTTTGTCAATTTTCAAAGAGCTAGCACAAACCGTGTTTCATTTAGAGTTCCCAACACATCTATCTATATAGGAGAAAACAGAGTGAAACCTAAAAATTCAAACTCTTACTGGAAACGAACGCTTCAACCTAGAAGAGTGAAAATTGGGCAGCCAAGTGGGCTTAGTGAACTGATCACTACCACAGAGAATCATCCAGATTGGGTGAAAAAATGTTTGCCGAGATTTCAGAAAACCAGTACTTTTGGACGCTTTGCACACCTTTAAAATGAAAATGTCTTTAGGCAGTCTCTGCCTAGGGCTGCTTCAAGAGGAAACAAACCATAGAGACAGAACTTAGAACTACTTTTTTTTTTCAATTTTCAAAGAGCTAGCTCAAACCGTGTTTCATTTAGAGTTCCCAACACATCTATCTATATAGGAGAAAACAGAGTGAAACCTAAAAATTCAAATTCTTACTGGAAACGAACGTGTCAACCTAGACGAGTGAAAATTGGGCAGCCAAGTGGACTTAGTGAACTGATCACTACCACAGAGAATCATCAAGATTGGGTGAAACAATGTTTGCCGAGATTTCAGAAAACCAGTACTTTTGGACGCTTGGCACACCTTTCCAATGAAAGTGTATTTAGGCAGTCTCTAGTTAGGGCTGCTTCAAGAGGAAACAAACCATAGAGACAGAACCTAAAACTACTTTATTTTGTCAATTTTCAAAGATCTAGCACAAACCGTGTTTCATTTAGAGTTCCAAACACATCTATCTATATAGGAGAAAACAGAGTGAAACCTAAAAATTCAAACTCTTACTGGAAACGAATGCTTCAACCTAGAAGAGTGAAAATTGGGCAGCCAAGTGGACTTAGTGAACTGATCACTACCACAGAGAACCATCAAGATTGGGTGAAAAAATATTTGCCGAGATTTAAGAAAACCACTAAGTTTGGACGCTTGGCACACCTTTCCAATGAAAGTGTATTTAGGCAGTCTCTAGGTAGGGCTGCTTCAAGAGGAAACAAACCATAGAAACAGAACCTAAAACTACTTTATTTTGTCAAATTTCAAAGAGCTAGCATAAACCGTGTTTCATTTAGAGTTCCGAACACATCTATCTATATAGGAGAAAACAGAGTGAAACCTAAAAATTCAAACTCTTACTGGAAACAAACGCTTCAAACTATATTGTGAAAATTGGGCAGCCAAGTGGGCTTAGTGAACTGATCATTACCACAAAGTCTCATCAAGATTGGGTGAAAAAAGTTTTGCCGAGATTTCAGAAAACCAGTACTTTTGGACACTTGGCACTCCTTTCCAATGAAAATGTCGTTAGGCAGTCTCTGCTTAGGGCTGCTTCAAGAGGAAACAAACCTTAGAGACAGAACTTAGAACTACTTTATTTTGTCAATTTTCAAAGAGCTAGCAGAAACCGTGTTTCATTTAGAGTTCCCAACACATCTATCTATATAGGAGAAAATAGAGTGAAACCTAAAAATTCAAACTCTTACTGGAAACGAACGCTTCAACCAAGAAGAGTGAAAATTGGGCTGGCCAAGTGGACTTAGTGAACTGGTCATTACCACAGAGAATCATCAAGATTGGGTGAAAAATGTTTGCCGAGATTTCAGAAAACCAGTAGTTTTGGACGCTTGGCACACCTTTCCAATGAAAATGACTTTAGGCAGTCTTTGCTTAGAGCTGCTTCAAGAGGAAACAAACCTTAGAGACAGAAGTTAGAACTACTTTATTTTCTCAATTTTCAAAGACCTAGCACAAACCGTGTTTCATTTAGAGTTCCCAACACATCTATCTATATAAGAGAAAACAGAGTGAAACCTAAAAATTCAAACCCTTATTGGAAACGAACGCTTCAACCTACAAGAGTGAAAATTGGGCAGCCAAGTGGACTTAGTTAACTGATCACGACCACAGAGAATCATCAAGATTGGGTGAAAAAATGTTTGCCGAGATTTCAGAAAACCAGTACTTTTGGACGCTTGGCACACCTTTCCAATGAAAGTGTATTTAGGCAGTCTCTAGGTAGGGCTGCTTCAAGAGGAAACAAACCATAGAGACAGAACTTAGAACTACTTTATTTTGTCAATTTTCAAAGAGCTAGCACAAACCGTGTTTCATTTAGAGTTCCCAACACATCTATCTATATAGGAGAAAACAGAGTGAAACCTAAAAATTCAAACTCTTACTGGAAAGGAACGCTTCAACCTAGAGTGTGATAATTTGGCATCCAAGTGGGCTTAGTGAACTGATCATTACCAAAATGTCTCATCAAGATTGGGTGAAAAAAGGTTTGCCGAGATTTCAGAAAACCAGTACTTTTGGACGCTTGGCACACCTTTCCAATGAAAGTGTCTTTAGGCAGTCTCTGCTTAGGGCTGCTTCAAGAGGAAACAAACCTTAGAGACCGAACTTAGAACTACTTTATTTTGTCAATTTTCAAAGAGCTAACACAAACCGTGTTTTATTTAGAGTTCCCAACACATCTATCTATATCGAGAAAACAGAGTAAAAGCTAAAAATTCAAACTCTTACTGGAAACGAACGCTTCAACCTAGAAGAGTGAAAATTGGGCAGCCAAGTGGACTTAGTGAACGGGTCATTACAACAGAGAATTATCAAGATTGGGTGAAAAAATGTTTGCCGAGATTTCAGAAAACCAGTACTTTTGGATGCTTGGCACACCTTTAAAATGAAAGTGTATTTAGGCAGTATCTAGGTAGGGCTGCTTCAAGAGGAAACAAACCATAGAACAGAACCTAAAACTACTTTATTTTGTCAATTTTCAAAGATCTAGCACAAACCGTGTTTCATTTAGAGTTCCAAACAAATCTATCTATATAGGAGAAAACAGAGTGATACCTAAAAATTCAAACTCTTACTGGAAACGAACGATTAGACCTAGAAGAGTGAAAATTGGGCAGCCAAGTGGACTTAATGAACTTATCACTACCACAGAGAATCATCAAGATTGGGTGAAAAAATGTTTGCCGAGATTTAAGAAAACTAGTACGTTTGGACGCTTGGCACACCTTTCCAATGAAAGTGTATTTAGGCAGTCTCTAGGTAGGGCTGCTTCAAGAAGAAATAAACCATAGAGACAGAACCTAAAACTACTTTATTTTGTCAAATTTCAAAGAGCTAGCACAAACCGTGTTTCATTTAGAGTTCCAAACACATCTATCTATATAGGAGGAAACAGAGTGATAGCTAAAAATTCAAACTCTTACTGGAAACGAACACTTCAACCTAGAAGAGTGAAAATTGGGCAGCCAAGTGGACTTAGTGAACTGGTAATTACCACAGAGAATCATCAAGATTGGGTGAAAAAATGTTTGCCGAGATTTCAGAAAACCAGTACTTTTGGACGCTTTGCACACCTTTCCAATGAAAGTGTATTTAGGCAGTCTCTAGGTAGGGCTGCTTCAAGAGGAAACAAACCATAGAGACAGAACCTAAATCTACTTTATTTTGTCAAATTTCAAAGAGCTAGCACAAACCGTGTTTCATTTAGAGTTCCAAACACATCTATCTATATAGGAGGAAACAGAGTGATAGCTAAAAATTCAAACTCTTACTGGAAACGAACACTTCAACCTAGAAGAGTGAAAATTGGGCAGCCAAGTGGACTTAGTGAACTGGTAATTACCACAGAGAATCATCAAGATTGGGTGAAAAAATGTTTGCCGAGATTTCAGAAAACCAGTACTTTTGGACGCTTTGCACACCTTTCCAATGAAAGTGTATTTAGGCAGTCTCTAGGTAGGGCTGCTTCAAGAGGAAACAAACCATAGAGACAGAACCTAAATCTACTTTATTTTGTCAATTTTCAAAGAGCTAGCACAAACCGTGTTTCATTTAGAGTTCCAAACACATCTATCTATATAGGAGAAAACTGAGTGAAACGTAAAAATTCAAACTCTTACTGGAAACGAACGCTTCAACCTATAGTGTGAAAATTGGGCAGCCAAGTGGGCTTAGTGAACTGATCATTACCACAATGTCTCATCAAGTTTGGGTGAAAAAAGTTTTGCCGAGATTTCAGAATACCAGTACTTTTGGACGCTTGGCACACCTTTCCAATGAAAATGTATTTAGGCAGTCTCTAGTTAGGGCTGCTTCAAGAGGAAACAAAGCATAGAGACAAAACTTAGAACTACATTTTTTTCAATTTTCAAAGAGCTAGCTCAAACCGTGTTTCATTTAGAGTTCCCAACACATCTATCTATATAGGAGAAAACAGAGAGAAACCTAAAAATTGAAACTCTTACTGGAAACGAACGCTTCAACCTAAAAGAGTGAAAATTGGGCAGCCAAGTGGACTTAGTGAACTGATCACTACCACAGAGAATCATCAAGATTGGGTGAAAAAATATTTGCCGAGATTTCAGAAAACCAGTACTTTTGGACGCTTGGCACACCTTTCTAAAGAAAGTGTATTTAGGCAGTCTCTAGTTAGGGCTGCTTTAAGAGGAAACAAACCATAGAGATAGAACCTAAAACTACGTTATTTTTTCAAATTTCAAAGAGCTAGCACAAACCGTGTTTGATTTAGAGTTCCCAACACATCTATCTATATAGGAGAAAACAGAGTAAAACCTAAAAATTCAAACTCTTACTGGAAACGAACGCTTCAACCTAGAAGAGTGAAAATTGGGCAGCCAAGTGGACTTAGTGAACTGATCATTACAACAGAGAATCATCAAGATTGGGTGAAAAAATGTTTGCCGAGATTTCAGAAAACCAGTACTTTTGGACGCTTGGCACACCTTTCCAATGAAAGTGTATTTAGGCAGTCTCTAGTTAGGGCTGCTTCAAGAGGAAACAAACCATAGAGACAGAACCTAAAACTACTTTATTTTGTCAATTTTCAAAGATCTAGCACAAACCGTGTTTCATTTAGAGTTCCAAACACATCTATCTATATAGGAGAAAACAGAGTGAAACCTAAAAATTCAAACTCTTACTGGAAATGAACGCTTCAACCTAGAAGAGTGAAAATTGGGCAGCCAAGTGGTCTTAGTGAACTGATCACTACCACAGAGAACCATCAAGATTGGGTGAAAAAATGTTTGCCGAGATATAAGAAAACCAGTACGTTTGGACGCTTGGCACACCTTTCCAATGAAAGTGTATTTAGGCAGTCTCTAGGTAGGGCTGCTTCAAGAGGAAACAAACCATAGAAACAGAACCTAAAACTACTTTATTTTGTCAAATTTCAAAGAGCTAGCACAAACCGTGTTTCATTTAGAGTTCCAAACACATCTATCTATGTAGGAGAAAACAGAGTGAAACCTAAAAATTCAAACTCTTACTCGAAACGAACGATTCAACCTAGAAGAGTGAAAATTGGGCAGCCAAGTGGGCTTAGTGAACTGATCACTACCACAGAGAATCATCAAGATTGGGTGAAAAAATGTTTGCCGAGATTTAAGAAAACCAGTACTTTTGGACGCTTGGCACACCTTTCCAATGAAAATGTCTTTAGGCAGTCTCTGCCTAGGGCTGCTTCAAGAGGAAACAAACCATAGAGACAGAACCTCAAACTACTTTATTTTGTCAATTTTCAAAGATCTAGCACAAACCGTGTTTCATTTAGAGTTCCAAACACATCTCTCTATATAGGAGAAAACAGAGTGAAACCTAAAAATTCCAACTCTTACTGGAAACTAACGCTTCAACCTAGAAGAGTGAAAATTGGGCAGCCAAGCGGAATTAGTGAACTGATCACTACCACAGAGAATCATCAAGATTGGGTGAAAAAATGTTTGCCGAGATTTCAGAAAACCAGTACTTTTGGACGCTTGGCACACCTTTCCAATGAAAGTGTATTTAGGCAGTCCCTAGGTAGGGCTGTTTCAAGAGGAAACAAATCATAGAAACAGAACCTAAAACTACTTTATTTTGTCAAATTTCAAAGAGCTAGCACAAACCGTGTTTCATTTAGAGTTCCAAACACTTCTATCTATATAGGAGAAAACAGAGTGAAACCTAAAAATTCAAACTCTTACTGGAAACGAACGCTTCAACCTAGAAGAGTGAAAATTGGGCAGCCAAGTGGACTTAGTGAACTGATCATTACCACAGAGAATCATCAAGATTGGGTGAAAAATGTTTGCCGAGATTTCAGAAAACCAGTACTTTTGGACGCTTGGCACACCTTTCCAATGAAAGTGTATTTAGGCAGTATCTAGGTAGGGCTGCTTCAAGAGGAAACAAACTATAGAGACAGAACTTAGAACTACTTTATTTTGTCAATTTTCACAGAGCTAGCACAAACCGTCTTTCATTTAGAGTTCCCAACACATCTATCTATACAGGAGAAAACAGAGTGAAACCTAAAAATTCAAACTCTTACTGGAAACGAACGCTTCAACCTAGAGAGTGAAAATTTGGCAGCCAAGTGGGCTTAGTGAACTGATCATTACCACAATGTCTCATCAAGATTGGGTGAAAAAAGGTTGCCGAGATTTCAGAAAACCAGTACTTTTGGATGCTTGGGACACCTTTCCAATGAAAATGTCTTCAGGCAGTCTTTGCTTAGGGCTGCTTCAAGAGGAAACAAACCTTAGAGACAGAATTAGAACTACTTTTTTTTTTCAATTTTCAAACAGCTAGCTCAAACCGTGTTTCATTTAGAGTTCCCAACACATCTATCTATAACGAAGAAAACAGAGTGAAACCTAAAAATTCAAACTCTTACTGGAAACGAACGCTTCAACCTAGAAGAGTTAAAATTGGGCAGCCAAGTGGACTTAGTGAACTGATCAATACCACAGAGAATCATCAAGATTGGGTGAAAAAATATTTGCCGAGATTTAAGAAAACCAGTACGTTTGGACGCTTGGCACACCTTTAGAATGAAAGTGTATTTAGGCAGTCTCTAGGTAGGGCTGCTTCAAGAGGAATCAAACCATAGAGACAGAACCTTAAACTACTTTATTTTTTCAAATTTCAAAGAGCTAGCACAAACAGTGTTTCATTTAGAATTCCAAACACATCTATCTATATAGGAGAAAACAGAGTGAAACCTAAAAATTCAAACTCTTACTGGAAACGAACGCTTCAACCTAGAAGAGTGAAAATTGGGCAGCCAAGTGGGCTTAGTGAACTGATCATTATCACAATGTTTCATCAAGATTGGGTGAAAAAATCTTTGCCGAGATTTCAGAAAACCAGTACTTTTGGACGCTTGGCACACCTTTCCAATGAAAATATCTTTAGGCAGTCTCTGCCTAGGGCTGCTTCAAGAGGAAACAAACCATAGAGACAGAAATTAGAACTACTCTTTTTTTCAATTTTCAAAGAGCTAGCTCAAACCGTGTTTCATTTAGAGTTCCCAACACATCTATCTATATAGGAGAAAACAGAGTGAAACCTAAAAATTCAAACTCTTACTGGAAACGAACGCTTCAACCTAGATTGTGAAAATTGGGCAGCCAAGTGGGCTTAGTGAACTGATCATTACCACAGAGAATCATCAAGATTGGGTGAAAAAAGGTTTGCCGAGATTTCAGAAAACCAGTACTTTTGGACGCTTGGCACACCTTTCCAATGAAAGTGTATTTAGGCAGTATCTAGTTAGGGCTGCTTCAAGATGAAACAAACCATAGAGAAAGAACTTAGAACTACTTTATTTTGTAAATTTTCAAAGATCTAGCACAAACCGTGTTTCATTTAGAGTTCCAAACACATCTATCAATATAGGAGAAAACAGAGTGAAACCTAAAAATTCAAACTCTTACTGGAAACGAACGCTTCCACCTAGAAGAGTGAAAATTGGGCAGCCAAGTGGACTTAGTGAACTGATCACTACCACAGAGAATCATCAAGATTGGGTGAAAAAATGTTTGCCGAGATTTAAGAAAACCAGTACGTTTGGACGCTTGGCACACCTTTCCAATGAAAGTGTATTTAGGCAGTCTCTAGGTAGGGCTGCTTCAAGAGGAAACAAACCATAGAGACAGAACCTAAAACTACTTTATTTCGTCAAATTTCAAAGAGCTAGCACAAACCGTGTTTCATTTAGAGTCCAAACACCTCTATCTATATAGGAGAAAACAGAGTGAAACCTAAAAATTCAAACTCTTACTGGAAACGAACGCTTCAACCTAGAAGAATGAAAATTGGGCAGCCAAGTGGACTTAGTGAACTGATCATTACCACAGAGAATCATGAAGATTGGGTGAAAAAATGTTTGCCGAGATTTCAGAAAACCAGTACTTTTGGACGCTTGGCACACCTTTCCAATGAAAGTGTATTTAGGCAGTCTCTAGTTATGGCTGCTACACGAGGAAACAAACCATAGAGACACAACCTAAAACTACTTTATTTTGTCAATTTTCAAAGAGCTAGCACAAACCGTGTTTCATTTAGAGTTCCAAACACATCTATCTATATAGGAGAAAACAGAGTGAAACCTAAAAATTCAAACTCTTACTGGAAACGAACGCTTCAACCTAGAAGAGTGAAAATTGGGCAGGCAAGTGGGCTTAGTGAACTGATCACTTCCACAGAGAATCATCCAGATTGGGTGAAAAAATGTTTGGAGAGATTTCAGAAAACCAGTACTTTTGGACGCTTGGCACACCTTTGCAATGAAAATGTCTTTAGGCAGTCTCTGCCTAGGGCTGCTTCAATAGGAAACAAACCATAGAGACAGAACTTAGAACTACTTTTTTTTTTCAATATTCAAAGATCTAGCTCAAACCGTGTTTCATTTAGAGTTCCCAACACATCTATCTATATAGGAGAAAACAGAGTGAAACCTAAAAATTCAAACTCTTACTGGAAACGAAAGCTTCAACCTAGAAGAGTGAAAATTGGGCAGCCAAGTGGACTTTGTGAACTGATCACTACCACAGAGAATCATCAAGATTGGGTGAAAAAAGGTTTGCCGAGATTTCAGAAAACCAGTACTTTTGGACGCTTGGCACACCTTTCCAATGAAAGTATATTTAGGCAGTCTCTGGGTAGGGTTGCTTCAAGAGGAAACAAACCATAGAGACAGAACCTAAACCTACTTTATTTTGTCAAATTTCAAAGAGCTAGTACAAACCGTGTTTCATTTAGAGTTCCAAACACATCTATCAATATAGGAGAAAACAGAGTGAAACCTAAAAATTCAAACTCTTACTGGAAGCGAACGCTTCAACCTAGAAGAGTGAAAATTGGGCAGCCAAGTGGACTTAGTGAACTGATCATTACTACAGAGAATCATGAAGATTGGGGGAAAAAATGTTTGCTGAGATTTCAGAAAACCAGTACTTTTGGACGCTTGGCACACCTTTCCAATGAAAGTGTATTTAGGCAGTCTCTAGTTAGGGCTGCTACACGAGGAAACAAACCATAGAGACAGAACCTAAAACTACATTATTTTGTCAATTTTCAAAGAGCTAGCGCAAACCGTGTTTAATTTAGAGTTCCAAACACATCTATCTATATAGGAGAAAACAGAGTGAAACCTAAAAATTCATACTCTTACTGGAAACGAACGCTTTCAACCTAGAAGAGTGAAAATTGGGCAGCCAAGTGGACTTAGTGAACTGATCACTACCACAGAGAATCATCAAGATTGGGTGAAAAAATGTTTGCCAAGATTTTAGAAAACCAGTACTTTTGGATGCTTGGCACACCTTTCTAAAGAAAGTGTATTTAGGCAGTCTCTAGTTAGGGCTGCTTCAAGAGGAAACAAACCATAGAGACAGAACCTACAACTACTTTTTTTTCAATTTTCAAAGAGCTAGCACAAACCGTGTTTCATTTAGAGTTCCCAACACATCTATCTATATAGGAGAAAACAGAGTGAAACCTAAAAATTCAAACTGTTACTGGAAACGAACGCTTCAACCTAGAAGAGTGAAAATTGGGCAGCCAAGTGGACTTAGTGAACTGATCACTACCACAGAGAATCATCAAATTCGGTGAAAAAATGTCTTCCGAGATTTAAGAAAACCAGTACTTTTGGACACTTGGCACACCTTTCCAATGAAAGTGTATTTAGGCAGTCCCTAGGTAGGGCTGTTTCAAGAGGAAAAAAATCATAGAAACAGAACCTAAAACTACTTTATTTTGTCAAATTTCAAAGAGCTAGCACAAACCGTGTTTCATTTAGAGTTCCAAACACTTCTATCTATATAGGAGAAAACAGAGTGAAACCTAAAAATTCAAACTCTTACTGGAAATGAACGCTTCAACCTAGAAGAGTGAAAATTGGGCAGCCAAGTGGACTTAGTGAACTGATCATTACCACAGAGAATCATCAAGATTGGGTGAAAAATGTTTGCCGAGATTTCAGAAAACCAGTACTTTTGGACGCTTGGCACACCTTTCCAATGAAAGTGTGTTTAGGCAGTATCTAGTTAGGGCTGCTTCAAGAGGAAACAAACCATAGAGAAAGAACTTAGAACTACTTTATTTTGTAAATTTTCAAAGATCTAGCACAAACCGTGTTTCATTTAGAGTTCCAAACACATCTATCAATATAGGAGAAAACAGAGTGAAACCTAAAAATTCAAACTCTTACTGGAAACGAACGCTTCCACCTAGAAGAGTGAAAATTGGGCAGCCAAGTGGACTTAGTGAACTGATCACTACCACAGAGAATCATCAAGATTGGGTGAAAAAATGTTTGCCGAGATTTAAGAAAACCAGTACGTTTGGACGCTTGGCACACCTTTCCAATGAAAGTGTATTTAGGCAGTCTCTAGGTAGGGCTGCTTCAAGAGGAAACAAACCATAGAGACAGAACCTAAAACTACTTTATTTCGTCAAATTTCAAAGAGCTAGCACAAACCGTGTTTCATTTAGAGTCCAAACACATCTATCTATATAGGAGAAAACAGAGTGAAACCTAAAAATTCAAACTCTTACTGGAAACGAACGCTTCAACCTAGAAGAATGAAAATTGGGCAGCCAAGTGGACTTAGTGAACTGATCATTACCACAGAGAATCATGAAGATTGGGTGAAAAAATGTTTGCGGAGATTTCAGAAAACCAGTACTTTTGGACGCTTGGCACACCTTTCCAATGAAAGTGTATTTAGGCAGTCTCTAGTTATGGCTGATACACGAGGAAACAAACCATAGAGACACAACCTAAAACTACTTTATTTTGTCAATTTTCAAAGAGCTAGCACAAACCGTGTTTCATTTAGAGTTCCAAACACATCTATCTATATAGGAGAAAACAGAGTGAAACCTAAAAATTCAAACTCTTACTGGAAACGAACGCTTCAACCTAGAAGAGTGAAAATTGGGCAGGCAAGTGGGCTTAGTGAACTGATCACTTCCACAGAGAATCATCCAGATTGGGTGAAAAAATGTTTGGAGAGATTTCAGAAAACCAGTACTTTTGGACGCTTGGCACACCTTTGCAATGAAAATGTCTTTAGGCAGTCTCTGCCTAGGGCTGCTTCAATAGGAAACAAACCATAGAGACAGAACTTAGAACTACTTTTTTTTTCAATATTCAAAGATCTAGCTCAAACCGTGTTTCATTTAGAGTTCCCAACACATCTATCTATATAGGAGAAAACAGAGTGAAACCTAAAAATTCAAACTCTTACTGGAAACGAAAGCTTCAACCTAGAAGAGTGAAAATTGGGCAGCCAAGTGGACTTTGTGAACTGATCACTACCACAGAGAATCATCAAGATTGGGTGAAAAAAGGTTTGCCGAGATTTCAGAAAACCAGTACTTTTGGACGCTTGGCACACCTTTCCAATGAAAGTATATTTAGGCAGTCTCTGGGTAGGGTTGCTTCAAGAGGAAACAAACCATAGAGACAGAACCTAAACCTACTTTATTTTGTCAAATTTCAAAGAGCTAGTACAAACCGTGTTTCATTTAGAGTTCCAAACACATCTATCAATATAGGAGAAAACAGAGTGAAACCTAAAAATTCAAACTCTTACTGGAAGCGAACGCTTCAACCTAGAAGAGTGAAAATTGGGCAGCCAAATGGACTTAGTGAACTGATCATTACTACAGAGAATCATGAAGATTGGGGGAAAAATGTTTGCTGAGATTTCAGAAAACCAGTACTTTTGGACGCTTGGCACACCTTTCCAATGAAAGTGTATTTAGGCAGTCTCTAGTTAGGGATGCTACACGAGGAAACAAACCATAGAGACACAACCTAAAACTACATTATTTTGTCAATTTTCAAAGAGCTAGCACAAACCGTGTTTAATTTAGAGTTCCAAACACATCTATCTATATAGGAGAAAACAGAGTGAAACCTAAAAATTCATACTCTTACTGGAAACGAACGCTTTCAACCTAGAAGAGTGAAAATTGGGCAGCCAAGTGGACTTAGTGAACTGATCACTACCACAGAGAATCATCAAGATTGGGTGAAAAAATGTTTGCCAAGATTTTAGAAAACCAGTACTTTTGGATGCTTGGCACACCTTTCTAAAGAAAGTGTATTTAGGCAGTCTCTAGTTAGGGCTGCTTCAAGAGGAAACAAACCATAGAGACAGAACCTACAACTACTTTATTTTGAAAATTTCAAAGAGCTAGCACAAACCGTGTTTCATTTAGAGTTCCCAACACATCTATCTATATAGGAGAAAACATAGTGAAACCTAAAAATTCAAACTCTTACTGGAAACGAACGCTTCAACCTAGAAGAGTGAAAATTGGGCAGCCAAGTGGACTTAGTGAACTGATCATTACCACAGAGAATCATCAAGATTGGGTGAAAAAATGTTTGCCGAGATTTCAGAAAACCAGTACTTTTGGACGCTTGGCACACCTTTCCAATGAAAGTGAATTTAGGCAGTCTCTAGTTAGGGCTGCTTCAAGAGGAAACAAACCATAGAGACAGATCCTAAAACTACTTTATTTTGTCAAATTTCAAAGATCTAGCACAAACCGTGTTTCATTTAGAGTTCCCAACACATCTATCTATATAGGAGAAAACAGAGTGAAACCTAAAAATTCAAACTCTTACTGGAAACAAACGCATCAACCTATAGTGTGAAAATTGGGCAGCCAAGTGGGCTTAGTGAACTGATCATTACCACAATGTCTCATCAAGATTGCGTGAAAAAAGTGTTGCCGAGATTTCAGAAAACCAGTACTTTTGGACGCTTGGCACACCTTTCCAATGAAAATGTATTTAGGCAGTCTCTAGTTAGGGCTGCTTCAAGAGGAAACAAAGCAAAGAGACAAAAATTAGAACTACTTTTTTTTCAATTTTCAAAGAGCTAGCTCAAACCGTGTTTCATTTAGAGTTCCCAACACATCTATCTATATAGGAGAAAACAGAGTGAAACCTAAAAATTCAAACTCTTACTGGAAACCAACGCTTCAACCTAGAAGAGTGAAAATTGGGCAGCCAAGTGGGCTTAGGGAACTGATCATTACCACAGTGTCTCATTAAGATTGGATGAAAAAAGGTTTGCTGAAATTTCAGAAAACCAGTACTTTTGGACGCTTATCACACCTTTCCACTGAAAATGAGTTCAGGCAGTCTTTGCGTAGGGCTGCTTCAAGAGGAAACAAACCTTAGAGACAGAACTTAGAATCACTTTATTTTCTCAATTTTCAAAGACGTAGCACAAACCGTGTTTCATTTAGAGTTCCCAACACATCTATCTATATAGGAGAAAACAGAGTGATACCTAAAAATTCAAACTCTTACTGGAAACGAACGCTTCGACCTAGAAGAGTGAAAATTGGGCAGCCAAGTGGACTTAGTGAACTGATCACTACCACAGAGAATCATCAAGATTGGGTGAAAAAATGTTTGCCGAGATTTCAGAAAACCAGTACTTTTGGACGCTTGGCACACCTTTCCAATGAAAGTGTCTTCAGGCAGTCTCTAGTTAGGGCTGCTTCAAGAGGAAACAAACCATAGAGACAGAACCTAAAACTACTTTATTTTGTCAATTTTCAAAGATCTAGCACAAACCGTGTTTCATTTAGAGTTCCAAACACATCTATCTATATAGGAGAAAACAGAGTGAAACCTAAAAATTCAAACTCTTACAGGAAACGAACGCTTCAACCTAGAAGAGTGAAAATTGGGCAGCCAAGTGGACTTAGTGAACTGATCACTAACACAGAGAATCATCAAGATTGGGTGAAAAAATGTTTCCCGAGATTTCAGAAAACCAGTACTTTTAGACGCTTGGCACACCTTTCCAATGAAAGTGTATTTAGGCAGTCTCCAGTTAGGGCTGCTTCAAGAGGAAACAAACCATAGAGACAGAACCTAAAACTACTTTATTTTGTCAATTTTCAAAGAGCTAGCACAAACCGTGTTTCATTTAGAGTTCCCAACACATCTATCTATATAGGAGAAAACAGAGTAAAACCTAAAAATTCAAACTCTTACTGGAAATGAACGCTTCAACCTAGAAGAGTGAAAATTGGGCAGCCAAGTGGGCTTAGGGAACTGATCATTACCACAGTGTCTCATCAAGATTGGATGAAAAAAGGTTTGCCGAGATTTCAGAAAACCAGTACTTTTGGACGCTAGGCACACCTTTCCACTGAAAATGTCTTCACGCAGTCTTTGCTTAGGGCTGCTTCAAGAGGAAACAAACCTTAGAGACAGAACTTAGAATCACTTTATTTTCTCAATTTTCAAAGACGTAGCACAAACCGTGTTTCATTTAGAGTTCCCAACACATCTATCTATATAGGAGAAAACAGAGAGATACCTAAAAATTCAAACTCTTACTGGAAACGAACGCTTTGACCTAGAAGAGTGAAAATGGGGCAGCCAAGTGGACTTAGTGAACTGATCACTACCACAGAGAATCATCAAGATTGGGTGAAAAAATGTTTGCCGAGATTTCAGAATACCAGTACTTTTGGACGCTTGGCACACCTTTCCAATGAAAGTGTCTTCAGGCAGTCTCTAGTTAGGGCTGCTACACGAGGAAACAAACCATAGAGAGAGAACCTAATACTACTTTATTTTGTCAAATTTCAAAGAGCTAGCACAAACCGTGTTTCATTTAGAGTTCCCAACACATCTATCTATATAGAAGAAAACAGAGTGAAACCTAAAAATTCAAATTCTTACTGGAAACGAACGCTTCAACCTAGAAGAGTGAAAATTGGGCAGCCAAGTGGGCTTAGTGAACTGATCACTACCACAGAGAATGATCAAGATTGGGGGAAAAAATGTTTGCCGAGATTTCAGAAAACCAGTACTTTTGGACACTTGACACACCTTTCCAATGAAAATGTCTTTAGGCAGTCTCTGCCTAGGGCTGCTTCAAGAGGAAACAAACCATAGAGACAGAACTTAGAACTACTTTTTTTTTCAATTTTCAAAAAGCTAGCTCAAACCGTGTTTCATTTAGAGTTCCCAACACATGTATCTATGTAGGAGAAAACAGAGTGAAACCTAAAAATTCAAACTCTTAGTGGAAACGAACGTTTCAACCTAGAAGAGTGAAAATTGGGCAGCCAAGTGGACTTAGTGAACTGATCACTACCACAGAGAATCATCAAGATTGGGTGAAAAAATGTTTGCCGAGATTTCAGAAAACCAGTACTTTTGGACGCTTGGCACACCTTTCCAATGAAAGTGTATTTAGGCAGTCTCTAGTTAGGGCTGCTTCAAGAGGAAACAAACCATAGAGACAGAACCTAAAACTACTTTATTTTGTCAATTTTCAAAGATCTAGCACAAACCGTGTTTCATTTAGAGTTCCCAACACATCAATCTATATAGGAAAAAACAGAGTGAAACCTAAAAATTCAAACTCTTACTGGAAACGAACGCTTCGAACTAGAAGAATGAAAATTGGGCAGCCAAGTGGGCTTAATGAACTGATCACTACCACAGAGAATCATCAAGATTGGGTGAAAAAATGTTTGCCGAGATTTCAGAAAACCAGTACTTTTGGACGCTTGGCACACCTTTCCAATGAAAATGTCTTTAGGCAGTCTCTGCCTAGGGCTGCTTCAAGGGGAAACAAACCATAGAGACAGAACTTAGAACTACTTTATTTTCTCAATTTTCAAAGACGTAGCACAAACCGTGTTTCATTTAGAGTTCCCAACACATCTATCTATATAGGAGAAAACAGAGTGATACCTAAAAATTCAAACTCTTACTTTAAACGAACGCTTCAACCTAGAAGAGTGAAAATTGGGCAGCCAAGTGGACTTAGTGAACTGGTAATTACCACAGAGAATCATCAAGATTGGGTGAAAAAATGTTTGCCGAGATTTCAGAAAACCAGTACTTATGGACGCTTTGCACACCTTTCCAATGAAAGTGTATTTAGGCAGTCTCTAGGTAGGAGGGCTGCTTCAAGAGGAAACAAACCATAGAGACAGAACCTAAATCTACTTTATTTTGTCAATTTTCAAAGAGCTAGCACAAACCGTGTTTCATTTAGAGTTCCAAACACATCTATCTATATAGGAGAAAACAGAGTGAAACCTAAAAATTCAAACTCTTACTGGAAACCAACGCTTCAACCTAGAAGAGTGAAAATTGGGCAGCCAAGTGGACTTAGTGAACTGATCACTACCACAGAGAATCATCAAGATTGGGTGAAAAAATATTTGCCGAGATTTCAGAAAACCAGTACTTTTGGACGCTTGGCACACCTTTCTAAAGAAAGTGTATTTAGGCAGTCTCTAGTTAGGGCTGCTTCAAGAGGAAACAAACCATAGAGACACAACCTAAAACTACTTTATTTTGTCAAATTTCAAAGAGCTAGCACAAACCGTGTTTCATTTAGAGTTCCCAACACATCTATCTATATAGGAGAAAACAGAGTAAAACCTAAAAATTCAAACTCTTACTGGAAACGAACGCTTCAACCTAGAAGAGTGAAAATTGGGCAGCCAAGTGCACTTAGTGAACTGATCATTACCACAGAGAATCATCAAGATTGGATGAAAAAAGGTTTGCCGAGATTTCAGAAAACCAGGACTTTTGGACGCTTGGCACACCTTTCCACTGAAAATGTCTTCAGGCAGTCTTTGCTTAGGGCTGCTTCAAGAGGAAACAAACCTTAGAGACAGAACTTAGAATCACTTTATTTTCTCAATTTTCAAAGACATAGCACAAACCGTGTTTCATTTAGAGTTCCCAACACATCTATCTATATAGGAGAAAACAGAGTGATACCTAAAAATTCAAACTCTTACTGGAAACGAACGCTTCGACCTAGAAGAGTGAAAATTGGGCACCAAGTGGACTTAGTGAACTGATCACTACCACAGAGAATCATCAAGATTGGGTGAAAAAATATTTGCCTAGATTTCAGAAAACCAGTACTTTTGGAGGCTTGGCACACCTTTCCAATGAAAGTGTCTTCAGGCAGTCTCTAGTTAGGGCTGCTACACGAGGAAAAAAACCATAGAGAGAGAACCTAATACTACTTTGTTTTCACAATTTTCAAAGACGTAGCACAAACCGTGTTTTATTTAGAGTTCCCAACACATCTATCTATATAGAAGAAAACAGAGTGAAACCTAAAAATTCAAACTCTTACTGGAAACGAACGCTTCAACCTAGAAGAGTGAAAATTGGGCAGCCAAGTGGGCTTAGTGAACTGATCACTACCACAGAGAATCATCCAGATTGGGTGAAAAAATGTTTGCCGAGATTTCAGAAAACCGGTACTTTTGGACGCTTGGCACACCTTTCCAATGAAAGTGTATTTAGGCAGTCTCTAGTTAGGGCTGCTTCAAGAGGAAACAAACCATAGAGAGAGAACCTAAAACTACTTTATTTTGTCAATTTTCAAAGATCTAGCACAAACCGTGTTTCATTTAGAGTTCCCAACACATCTATCTATATAGGAGAAAACAGAGTGAAACCTAAAAATTCAAACTCTTACTGGAAACGAATGCTTCGAACTAGAAGAATGAAAATTGGGCAGCCAAGTGGGCTTAGTGAACTGATCACTACCACAGAGAATCATCAAGATTGGGTGAAAAAATGTTTGCCGAGATTTCAGAAAACCAGTACTTTTGGACGCTTGGCAACCTTTCTAAAGAAAGTGTCTTTAGGCAGTCTCTAGTTAGGGCTGCTTCAAGAGGAAACAAACCATAGAGACAGAACCTAAAACTACTTTATTTTGTCAAATTTCAAAGAGCTAGCACAAACCCTGTTTCATTTAGAGTTCCCAACGCATCTATCTATATAGGAGAAAACAGAGTAAAACCTAAAAATTCAAACTCTTACTGGAAACGTACGCTTCAACCTAGAAGAGTGAAAATTGGGCAGCCAAGTGGACTTAGTGAACTGATCATTACCACAGAGAATCATCCAGATTGGATGAAAAAATGTTTGCCGAGATTTCAGAAAACCAGTACTTTTGGACGCTTGGCACACCTTTCCAATGAAAGTGTATTTAGGCAGTCTCTAGTTAGGGCTGCTTCAAGAGGAAACAAACCATAGAGAGAGAACCTAAAACTACTTTATTTTGTCAATTTTCAAAGATCTAGCACAAACCGTGTTTCATTTAGAGTTCCCAACACATCTATCTATATAGGAGAAAACAGAGTGAAACCTAAAAATTCAAACTCTTACTGGAAACGAATGCTTCGAACTAGAAGAATGAAAATTGGGCAGCCAAGTGGGCTTAGTGAACTGATCACTACCACAGAGAATCATCAAGATTGGGTGAAAAAATGTTTGCCGAGATTTCAGAAAACCAGTACTTTTGGACGCTTGGCACACCTTTCCAATGAAAATGTCTTTAGGCAGTCTCTGCCTAGGGCTGCTTCAAGAGGAAACAAACCATAGAGACAGAACTTGGAACTACTTTATTTTCTCAATTTTCAAAGACGTTGCACAAACCGTGTTTCATTTAGAGTTCCCAACACATCTATCTATATAGGAGAAAACAGAGTGATACCTAAAAATTCAAACTCTTACTGGAAACGAACGATTCGACCTAGAAGAGTGAAAATTGGGCAGCCAGTGGACTTAATGAACTTATCACTACCACAGAGAATCATCAAGATTGGGTGAAAAAATGTTTGCCGAGATTTAAGAAAACCAGTACGTTTGGACGCTTGGCACACCTTTCCAATGAAAGTGTATTTAGGCAGTCTCTAGGTAGGGCTGCTTAAGAAGAAATAAACCATAGAGACAGAACCTAAAACTACATTATTTTGTCAAATTTCAAAGAGCTAGCACAAACCGTGTTTCATTTAGAGTTCCAAACACATCTATCTATATAGGAGAAAACAAAGTGATAGCTAAAAATTCAAACTCTTACTGGAAACGAACGCTTCAACCTAGAAGAGTGAAAATTGGGCAGCCAAGTGGACTTAGTGAACTGGTAATTACCAGAGAGAATCATCAAGATTGGGTGAAAAAATGTTTGCCGAGATTTCAGAAAACCAGTACTTATGGACGCTTTGCACACCTTTCCAATGAAAGTGTATTTAGGCAGTCTCTAGGTAGGGCTGCTTCAAGAGGAAACAAACCATAGAGACATAACCTAAATCTACTTTATTTTGTCAATTTTCAAAGAGCTAGCACAAACCGTGTTTCATTTAGAGTTCCAAACACATCTATCTATATAGGAGAAAACAGAGTGAAACCTAAAAATTCAAACTCTTACTGGAAACGAACGCTTCAACCTATAGTGTGAAAATTGGGCAGCCAAGCGGGCTTAGTGAACTGATCATTACCACAATGTCTCATCAAGATTGCGTGAAAAAAGTTTTGCCGAGATTTCAGAAAACCAGTACTTTTGGACGCTTGGCACACCTTTCCAATGAAAATGTATTTAGGCAGTCTCTAGTTAGGGCTGCTTCAAGAGGAAACAAAGCATAGAGACAAAACTTAGAACTACTTTTTTTTCAATTTTCAAAGAGCTAGGTCAAACCGTGTTTCATTTAGAGTTCCCAACACATCTATCTATATAGGAGAAAACAGAGTGAAACCTAAAAATTCAAACTCTTACTGGAAACGAACGCTTCAACCTAGAAGAGTGAAAATTGGGCAGCCAAGTGGACTTAGTGAACTGATCAGTACCACAGAGAATCATCAAGATTGGGTGAAAAAATATTTGCGGAGATTTCAGAAAACCAGTACTTTTGGACGCTTGGCACACCTTTCTAAAGAAAGTGTATTTAGGCAGTCTCTAGTTAGGGCTGCTTCAAGAGGAAACAAACCATAGAGACAGAACCTAAAACTACTTTATTCTGTCAAATTTCAAAGAGCTAGCACAAACCGTGTTTCATTTAGAGTTACCAACACATCTATCTATATAGGAGAAAACAGAGTAAAACCTAAAAATTCAAACTCTTACTGGAAACGAACGCTTCAACCTAGAAGAGTGAAAATTGGGCAGCCAAGTGCACTTAGTGAACTGATCATTACCACAGAGAATCATCAAGATTGGATGAAAAAATGTTTGCCGAGATTTCAGAAAACCAGTACTTTTGGACGCTTGGCACACCTTTCCACTGAAAATGTCTTCAGGCATTCTTTGCTTAGGGCTGCTTCAAGAGGAAACAAACCTTAGAGACAGAACTTAGAATCACTTTATTTTCTCAATTTTCAAAGACGTAGCACAAACCGTGTTTTATTTAGAGTTCCCAACACATCTATCTATATAGGAGAAAACAGAGTGAAACCTAAAAATTCAAACTCTTACTGGAAACGAACGCTTCAACCTAGAAGAGTGAAAATTGGGCAGCCAAGTGGGCTTAGTGAACTGATCACTACCACAGAGAATCATCCAGATTGGGTGAAAAAATGTTTGCCGAGATTTCAGAAAACCAGTACTTTTGGACGCTTGGCACACCTTTCCAATGAAAATGTCTTTAGGCAGTCTCTGCCTAGGGCTGCTTCAAGAGGAAACAAACCATAGAGACAGAACTTAGAACTACTTTTTTTTTCAATTTTCAAAAAGCTAGCTCAAACCGTGTTTCATTTAGAGTTCCCAACACATCTATCTATATAGGAGAAAACAGAGTGAAACCTAAAAATTCAAACTCTTACTGGAAACCAACGCTTCAACCTAGAAGAGTGAAAATTGGGCAGCCAAGTGGGCTTAGGGAACTGATCATTACCACAGTGTCTCATTAAGATTGGATGAAAAAAGGTTTGCTGAAATTTCAGAAAACCAGTAGTTTTGGACGCTTATCACACCTTTCCACTGAAAATGAGTTCAGGCAGTCTTTGCGTAGGGCTGCTTAAAGAGGAAACAAACCTTAGAGACAGAACTTAGAATCACTTTATTTTCTCAATTTTCAAAGACGTAGCACAAACCGTGTTTCATTTAGAGTTCCCAACACATCTATCTATATAGGAGAAAACAGAGTGATACCTAAAAATTCAAACTCTTACTGGAAACGAACGCTTCGACCTAGAAGAGTGAAAATTGGGCAGCCAAGTGGACGTAGTGAACTGATCACTACCACAGAGAATCATCAAGATTGGTGAAACAATGTTTGCCGAGATTCAGAAACCAGTACTTTTGGACGCTTGGCACACCTTTCCAATGAAAGTGTCTTCAGGCAGTCTCCAGTTAGGGCTGCTACACGAGGAAACAAACCATAGAGAGAGAACCTAAAACTACTTTATTTTGTCAAATTTCAAAGAGCTAGCACAAACCGTGTTTCATTTAGAGTTCCCAACACATCTATCTATATAGGAGAAAACAGAGTAAAACCTAAAAATTCAAACTCTTACTGGAAACGAACGCTTCAACCTAGAAGAGTGAAAATTGGGCAGCCAAGTGCACTTAGTGAACTGATCATTACCACAGAGAATCATCAAGATTGGATGAAAAAAGGTTTGCCGAGATTTCAGAAAACCAGTACTTTTGGTAGCTTGGCACACCTTTCCACTGAAAATGTCTTCAGGCAGTCTTTGCTTAGGGCTGCTTCAAGAGAAACAAACCTTAGAGACAGAACTTAGAATCACTTTATTTTCTCAATTTTCAAAGACGTAGCACAAACCGTGTTTCATTTAGAGTTCCCAACACATCTATCTATATAGAAGAAACAGAGTGAAACCTAAAAATTCAAATTCTTACTGGAAACGAACGCTTCAACCTAGAAGAGTGAAAATTGGGCAGCCAAGTGGCTTAGTGAACTGATCACTACCACAGAGAATGATCAAGATTGGGGGAAAAAATGTTTGCCGAGATTTCAGAAAACCAGTACTTTTGGACACTTGACACACCTTTCCAATGAAAATGTCTTTAGGCAGTCTCTGCCTAGGGCTGCTTCAAGAGGAAACAAACCATAGAGACAGAACTTAGAACTACTTTTTTTTTCAATTTTCAAAAAGCTAGCTCAAACCGTGTTTCATTTAGAGTTCCCAACACATGTATCTATGTAGGAGAAAACAGAGTGAAACCTAAAAATTCAAACTCTTAGTGGAAACGAACGTTTCAACCTAGAAGAGTGAAAATTGGGCAGCCAAGTGGACTTAGTGAACTGATCACTACCACAGAGAATCATCAAGATTGGGTGAAAAAATGTTTGCCGAGATTTCAGAAAACCAGTACTTTTGACGCTTGGCACACCTTTCCAATGAAAATGTCTTTAGGCAGTCTCTGCCTAGGGCTGCTTCAAGGGAAACAAACCATAGAGACAGAACTTAGAACTACTTTATTTTCTCAATTTTCAAAGACGTAGCACAAACCGTGTTTCATTTAGAGTTCCCAACACATCTATCTATATAGGAGAAAACAGAGTGATACCTAAAAATTCAAACTCTTACTTTAAACGAACGCTTCAACCTAGAAGAGTGAAAATTGGGCAGCCAAGTGGACTTAGTGAACTGGTAATTACCACAGAGAATCATCAAGATTGGGTGAAAAAGGTTTGCCGAGATTTCAGAAAACCAGTACTTATGGACGCTTTGCACACCTTTCCAATGAAAGTGTATTTAGGCAGTCTCTAGGTAGGGCTGCTTCAAGAGGAAACGAACCATAGAGACAGAACCTAAATCTACTTTATTTTGTCAATTTTCAAAGAGCTAGCACAAACCTGTTTCATTTAGAGTTCCCAAAACATCTATCTATATAGGAGAAAACAGAGTGAAACCTAAAAATTCAAACTCTTACTGGAAACGAACGCTTCAACCTATAGTGTGAAAATTGGGCAGCCAAGTGGGCTTAGTGAACTGATCATTACCACAATGATCATCAAGATTGCGTGAAAAAAGTTTTGCTGAGATTTCAGAAAACCAGTACTTTTGGACGCTTGGCACACCTTTCCAATGAAAATGTCTTTAGGCAGTCTCTGCCTAGGGCTGCTTCAAGAGGAAACAAACAATAGAGACAAAACTTAGAACTACTTTATTTTCTCAATTTTCAAAGACGTAGCACAAACCGTGTTTCATTTAGAGTTCCCAACACATCTATCTATATAGGAGAAAACAGAGTGATACCTAAAAATTCAAACTCTTACTGGAAACGAACGCTTCAACCTATACTGTGAAAATTGAGCAGCCAAGTGGGCTTAGTGAACTGATCATTACCACAGAGAATCATCAAGATTGGGTGAAAGAAGTTTTGCCGAGATTTCAGAAAACCAGTACTTTTGGACGCTTGGCACACCTTTCCAATGAAAGTGTGTTTAGCAGTCTCTAGTTAGGGCTGCTTCAAGAGGAAACAAACCATAGAGACAAAACATAGAACTACATTTTTTTTCAATTTTCAAAGAGCTAACTCAAACCGTGTTTCATTTTAGAGTTCCCAACACATCTATCTATATAGGAGAAAACAGAGAGAAACCTAAAAATTCAAACTCTTACTGGAAACGAACGCTTCAACCTATAGTGTGAAAATTGGGCAGCCAAGTGGGCTTAGTGAACTGATCATTACCACAGAGAGTCATGAAGATTGGGTGAAAAAATGTTTGCAGAGATTTAAGAAAACCAGTACGTTTGGACGCTTGGCACACCTTTCCAATGAAAGTGTATTTAGGCAGTCTCTAGGTAGGGCTGCTTCAAGAGGAAATAAACCATAGAGACAGAACCTAAAACTACTTTATTTTGTCAAATTTCAAAGAGCTAGCACAAACCGTGTTTCATTTAGAGTTCCCAACACATCTATCTATATAGGAGAAAACAGAGTGAAACCTAAAAATTCAAACTCTTACTGGAAAGGAACGCTTCAACCTAGAGTGTGAAAATTTGGCAGTCAAGTGGGCTTAGGGAACTGATCATTACCACAATGTCTCATCAAGATTGGATGAAAAAAGGTTTGCCGAGATTTCAGAAAACCAGTACTTTTGGACGCTTGGCACACCTTTCCAATGAAAGTGTCTTTAGGCAGTCTCTGCTTAGGGCTGCTTCAAGAGGAAACAAACCTTAGAGACCGAACTTAGAACTACTTTATTTTGTCAATTTTCAAAGAGCTAACACAAACCGTGTTTCATTTAGAGTTCCCAACACATCTATCTATATAGGAGAAAAACAGAGTAAAAGCTAAAAATTCAAACTCTTACTGGAAACGAACGCTTCAACCTGGAAGAGTGAAAATTGGGCAGCCAAGTGGACTTAGTGAACGGGTCATTACAACAGAGAATCATCAAGATTGGGTGAAAAAATGTTGCCGAGATTTCAGAAAACCAGTACTTTTGGACTCTTGCCACACGTTTCCAATGAAAGTGTATTTAGGCAGTCTCCAGTTAGGGCTGCTTGAAGAGGAAACAAACCATAGAGACAGAACCTAAAACTACTTTATTTTGTCAATTTTCAAAGAGCTAGCACAAACCGTGTTTCATTTAGAGTTCCCAACACATCTATCTATATAGGAGAAAACAGAGTGAAACCTAAAAATTCAAACTCTTACTGGAAACGAACGCTTCAACCTAGAAGAGTGAAAATTGGGCAGCCAAGTGGGCTTAGTGAACGGGTCATTACAACAGAGAATCATCAAGATTGGGTGAAAAAATGTTTGCCGAGATTTCAGAAAACCAGTACTTTTGGACGCTTGGCACAACTTTCTAAAGAAAGTGTCTTTAGGCAGTCTCTAGTTAGGGCTGTTTCAAGAGGAAACAAACCATAGAGACAGAACCTAAAACTACTTTATTTTGTCAAATTTCAAAGAGCTAGCAAAAACCCTGTTTCATTTAGAGTTCCCAACACATCTATGTATATAGGAGAAAACAGAGTAAAACCTAAAAATTCAAACTCTTACTGGAAACGAACGATTAGACCTTGAAGAGTGAAAATTGGGCAGTCAAGTGGACTTAGTGAACTGATCACTACCACAGAGAATCATCAAGATTGGGTGAAAAAATGTTTGCCGAGATTTAAGAAAACCAGTACGTTTGGACACTTGGCACACCTTTTCACTGAAAATGTCTTCAGGCAGTCTTTGTTTAGGGCTGCTTCAAGAGGAAACAAACCTTAGAGACAGAACTTAGAATCACTTTATTTTCTCAATTTTCAATGACGTAGCACAAACCGTGTTTCATTTAGAGTTCCCAACACATCTATCTATATAGGAGAAAACAGAGTGATACCTAAAAATTCAAACTCTTACTGGAAACGAACGCTTCGACCTAGAAGAGTGAAAATTGGGCAGCCAAGTGGACTTAGTGAACTCATCACTACCACAGAGAATCATCAAGATTGGGTGAAAAAATGTTTGCCGAGATTTCAGAAAACCAGTACTTTTGGATGCTTGGCACACCTTTCCAATGAAAGTGTCTTCAGGAAGTCTCTAGTTAGGGCTGCTACGCGAGGAAACAAACCATAGAGAGAGAACCTAATACTACTTTATTCTGTCAATTTTCAAAGAGCTAGCACAAACCGTGTTTTATTTAGAGTTCCCAACACATCTATCTATATAGGAGAAAACAGAGTGAAACCTAAAAATTCAAACTCTTACTGGAAACGAACGCTTCAACCTAGAAGAGTGAAAATTGGGCAGCCAAGTGGGCTTAGTGAACTTATCAGTACCACAGAGAATCATCAAGATTGGGTGAAAAAATGTTTGCCGAGATTTCAGAAAACCAGTACTTTTGGAAGCTTGGCACACCTTTCCAATGAAAATGTCTTTAGGCAGTCTCTGCCTAGGGCTGCTTCAAGAGGAAACAAACCATAGAGACAGAACTTAGAACTACTTTTTTTTTCAATTTTCAAAAAGCTAGCTCAAACCGTGTTTCATTTAGAGTTCCCAACACATCTATCTATATAGGAGAAAATAGAGTGAAACCTAAAAATTCAAACTCTTACTGGAAACGAACGCTTCAACCTAGAAGAGTGAAAATTGGGCAGCCAAGTGGACTTAGTGAACTGATCACTACCACAGAGAATCATCAAGATTGGGTGAAAAAATGTTTGCCGAGATTTCAGAAACCAGTACTTTTGGACGCTTGGCACAACTTTCCAATGAAAGTGTATTTAGGCAGTCTCTAGTTAGGGCTGCTTCAAGAGGAAGCAAACCTTAGAGACAGAACGTAAAACTACTTTATTTTGTCAATTTTCAAAGATCTAGCACAAACCGTGTTTCATTTAGAGTTCCCAACACATCTATCTATATAGGAGAAAACAGAGTGAAACCTAAAAATTCAAACTCTTACTGGAAACGAACGCTTCAACCTAGAAGAGTGAAAATTGGGCAGCCAAGTGGACTTAGTGAACTGATCACTACCACAAATAATCATCAAGATTGGGTGAAAAAATGTTTGCCGAGATTTAAGAAAACCAGTACGTTTGGACGCTTGGCACACCTTTCCAATGAAAGTGTATTTAGGCAGTCTCTAGGTAGGGCTGCTTCAAGAGGAAACAAACCATAGAGACAGAACTTAGAACTACTTTTTTTTTCAATTTTCAAAAAGCTAGCTCAAACCGTGTTTCATTTAGAGTTCCCAACACATCTATCTATATAGGAGAAAATAGAGTGAAACCTAAAAATTCAAACTCTTACTGGAAACGAACGCTTCAACCTAGAAGAGTGAAAATTGGGCAGCCAAGTGGACTTAGTGAACTGATCACTACCACAGAGAATCATCAAGATTGGGTGAAAAAATGTTTGCCGAGATTTCAGAAAACCAGTACTTTTGGACGCTTGGCACAACTTTCTAAAGAAAGTGTCTTTAGGCAGTCTCTAGTTAGGGCTGCTTCAAGAGGAAACAAACCATAGAGACAGAACCTAAAACTACTTTATTTTGTCAAATTTCAAAGAGCTAGCAAAAACCGTGTTTCATTTAGAGTTCCCAACACATCTATGTATATAGGAGAAAACAGAGTAAAACCTAAAAATTCAAACTCTTACTGGAAACGAACGCTTCAACCTAGAAGAGTTAAAATTGGACAGCCAAGTGGACTTAGTTTACTGAACATTACCACAGAGAATCATCAAGATTGGGTGAAAAAATGTTTGCCGAGATTTCAGAAAACCAGTACTTTTGGACGCTTGGCACACCTTTCCAATGAAAGTGTATTTAGGCAGTCTCTAGGTAGGGCTGCTTCAAGAGGAAACAAACCATAGAGACAGAACTTAGAACTACTTTACTTTGTCAATTTTCAAAGAGCTAGCACAAACCGTGTTTCATTTAGAGTTCCCAACACATCTATCTATATAGGAGAAAACAGAGTGAAACCTAAAAATTCAAACTCTTACTGGAAAGGAACGCTTCAACCTAGAGTGTGGAAATTTGGCATCCAAGTGGGC